>NW_005872079.1:66260-75744 GCF_000147115.1 Myotis lucifugus
GTACAAGGAGCCAGATATTCTAATGGATTTTGTGGAGTCTCAGGTCTAATGTCCTATATATTTAGGGCCCAGAAATGATAAGAGAGAATAAAGCAAAAATAACTTTTCATGAATCAGGGTGCTTCAACTGGCTAACAATGACTAAAGATTTATTCTTTCACAGCATTAGTAATAGTATTCATAATATGCTCTTATTTAAACCCCAGAGGCCCGGTGCACAAAATTAGTGCACAGGTAGGGTGCATAGGCGTGGCTGGCGATCAGGGCTGATATGTGGGGCAATCGGCAGGGCGATCGGGGGGTGGGGTGGGGGGGGAGGGCGCTGGCACCTGCCTTGGCCGGCCTGGGGCCTGTGGGCTGGGGGCAGCTACTGCATTGAGCATCTGCCTCCTGGTGGTCAGTGCTCATCATAGCAACTGGTCTTTCCACTGGTTGTTCCGCTGGTCATTCCGCCGTTCAGTCGATTTGCATATTAGGCTTTTATTATATAGGATAGCAAACCACTGTGCAAACCTTCCATAGTTATTCTTCATAAGGCCCATGTCTACCAACTATTTGCTTTCTACATTCTCAACTTTTCATGCTGAAATGAAGCAAAAAGAGGTGAGAAGATGCATTTCTGGCTACACACTGACTCAGTGCTCCATTCATGAGACCCTCCCTGAGACATAGTACCAGCTCCTCATGTGTGAGGAACAATGAAACTGTACATCATGCCCAGCCCCTGTAGCTCAGTGGTTGAGCATTGACCTATGAATCAGAAGATCACAGTTTTATTCCCAGTCAGGTTTTGGGCCCAATTCCCAGTAGGGGACATGCAGGAGGCAGCCAATCAATGATTCTCTCTCTCTCTCTCTCTCTCTCCCTCTTCTGTCCTCTCTAAAATAAATAGAAATAAATATTTTTTTAAAAGAAAAACTGTACATCACAAAGTAACCCAGACACTTGTCAACACAACTCTAAGGGACATGGACATGTGGGGCTTCCGAGTTATGTTACCTCCAAAAGCTGTCGTTTCCCTGACGCCTTCATCTTGATGGTGGACATGCGCTCCGCCAAGACGGTGAGCGTGGACTGCAAGGCCAGCTGCTCCGCGGGGTCAGACTCCGGGGACTCAGACACCAGCTCTTTTGCGAGGGATGCCTGCAGCTCGCTGATTTCATCTTGGAGCATGAGGATCTCATCCATCAGTGCCTGCGGGAAAGACGGGAATCACACTCAAGTCCGGATTTCTGGGGACTGAGAAATCCTGTCACCAGCTCAGTCTCCCATCAGTTGAGATGAGTGGATATATTTCACTCAAAGCCATTTAACCAGCAGATAGGGGGCCTACGAACACAAGTTCCAACATGAAAGTCCCAGACGACCTGTCAGAAAAGTTCTGATTTCAAAACCATGTGTGTCATTAAATTAAATGAATTTGAACAAGTTCATGAATCTTTCTGGTTTTCAATAGGCTCATCTATAATCTAGGGCAGTGATGGCGAACCTATGACATGCGTGTCAGAGGTGACACGCGAACTCATTTTTTTGGTTGACTTTTCTTTGTTAAATGGCATTTAAATATATAAAATAAATATCAAAAATATAAATCTTTGTTTTACTATGGTTTCAAATATCAAAAAATTTCTATATATGACAAGGCACCAGAGTTAAGTTAGGATTTTTCAAAATGCTGACACGCCAAGCTCAAAAGGTTCGCCATCACTGATCTAGGGGGCGGGGGCATGCTCAATTCATGCTCGCATCTACAATTCTATGTTGAATATAAAATTCATCACTTTCTTCCTCCACATGATTTTTCCCATTCCCACTCCCAAGATCCCCAGGTTTGAGACAGCCATGCGTTTTAATCCCAAACTCACATTATTCAAGATGGGAGCAATCTGTCACCTGTTCGCATGTCATCACCCTCTCATTTTTCTCCTTTGCTTCCCAAGCTAACATTTGCCGTTTCACAGGGCTGATTTCCAGCCCCTCTTTCCTCGCTCTGTATCTGTCCCAGGTGAGGGCCATTCCCAAGGCTTTCAATGGTTTCCAAGGCTGAACCCCTCCAAAGGTGCATCCCTAACCCAGACATCCATCCAAACAACGGGCTCGTATATTCAACTTACACATCTCATGGGTATCTCCATCCTAAGACGTGTGGAGCCTGCCTCCTCCCCTTCCTTCTCCACCTCAGTAAAGGAGCCACCCTTCTGGCCATAGCTCCACCTCCAGACCCAGGGGCCATTCCTCACACTTTCTCTACTTCACTGGCTCAATCCAATCCCACACCAAATCCAAATGCTTACTTGTGTGTCTGTGTATCTCCTCCGCTCCACCCTCAGTCAGAGCCTAGTGTTGGGGCTACCTGCTCACATTCTCGTCTCTCCAATCCCCTCTTCACCAAGTGATTAGAGCAAGCTTTTAAAAAGGTAAATCAGACCCTCTCGCTCACCTGCTTTAAGATACTTAGTGGCTTATCACCTGTAAAGTAAAATCCAAGCTCCTTCCCACGTACTTGTCTGGCCTTACCCCTGCCTGCCTCTTGTACTACACTCTCTCCAGCTCCTATATTCTTGCCTTCATATTAATGACTCCAGGACCCTCAGCAATCTATTTACTTATTGAATTTATGTTAATAAAATTATATAGGTTTTAGGGGTACAATTCTATAATATGTCATCTGTATATTGTATTATGTGTTCACCACCCCAAGTCAAGTCTCTTTCTGCCACCTTTATGCTCCCTTTACCCTCTCCTACCCGACCTCTGATCCTCCCTTTCCTTCTGATAATCACCATACTGTTGTCTATGAGGGTTTTTTTTGTTTTTGAAATATATTTTTATTGATTTCAGAGAGGGAGAGGGAGGGAGATGGAAACATCAATGATGAGAGAGAATCATTGATCGCTGCTTCCTGTACACCCCAACTGGGGATTGAGCCTGCAACCCCAGCATGTGCCCTTGACTGGAATAGAACCAGGGACTCTTCAGTCCACAGGCTGACACTCTATCCACTGAGCCAAACCAGCTAGGGCTGTTTTTTTGTTTTGTTTTGTTTTTTTGCTTAATCCCTTTAACTTTTTCACCTAGCCCCTCTATTTCTTCCCCTCTGACAGCTGTCAGTCTGTTCTCAGTATCTATGAATCTGTTTCTATTTTATTTTATTTTGTCCATTAGATTCCACATATAAGTGAAACCATATGGTATTTGTCCCCCTCTGATTATTTCACTTAGCATAATGCTCTCCAGGTCCATCCATGCTCAGCAATTTCTGTAAAGTAGCAAGCACCCTGTTTTCCCGATTAACGTCAATCACAATTATACATGGTTTTTATTTTCCATTTTTTATGCTTTATGACTTGCTGTGTAGCAGTAATCATGGCAGGAGGGAGTCTTACTTGGGATTTAAATGTGTGTTAGAAAACAGGCCTTCCTGCAGAAGGGGCTTTGTATTCGCCAGTGTTTCATAGTTCCCAGTGTCCCCCAGGTGCCTAATCCCCATCTCTTCACAGGACTGCAGGCTTCCCTGCAAGCACGGTGCCTTCTCCTGTAGGCTCTCAACAAATAGTAACAAAACAAATAAGTAGAACTTCTCTTTCCCTAATATCAAGTGTCATCAGGTTTAACTGGATTTTTACAGAAGCGATGACACTGACATTAGTAGATACACCTAGGAAGTGCACACACTAAATGCACAGCTCTGTGAAGTCTCACCAACTGCACACACCCATGCTCCCACCCCCCTGAGCAAGAAGGAGAACACGCCCAGGACTATACGCCCCCTGATCCTGCTCCCTGTCAGTCTCTCCCTCCTTCCCAAGGATCGCCAGCCAGGGTGTTGGCTGGTAAAAGTGCGGGTTATTTTTGCCTGTGTGGGCTCTGGATAGTGGAATCACCCCTGATGTACTGCTTCATGTCTGGCTTCTTCCACTCCCTGTTGGGACTGTGAAAGTCTCTTGTGCTGCCTCATGTACAAAGAGCTGATTATCTTCATCGCTGTAGCATATTCCACGGTCACGTGGTTTGTGATCTTTTCCATGTCAGCCTTTCTATGGGTTCATAGAGGTGATCTCATTGTCCTTTAATCTGCATCTCCCTGATGACTAATGAGATTGAATGCTTTTCCTATGTTTGTGGCCACCTGAACATCCTCTTTGGTGACCACCCGCTAAAAAAAAAAAAAAAAAATCTCCTGCCCATTTTCTATTGGATCCTTCCCTTTTCTTGCTGAGGTGTGGACTTGTTTGTTTACTCCGGATAAGAGTGCCTGTGTCTCTTTTGGTTCTGCGTATTGCAAATATCTGCCCCCATGTTGTAATCTGGGTGTCCCTTAATGGGAAAAGACTTGCTTAATGGTCCCTTTTGGTAGTTTAATGTATCAGCATTTTCCTCTATTAAAAAAAGTTAGGTGCCCTAGCCAGTTTGGCTCAGTGGATAAAGTGTTGGCCTGCGGACCAAAGGGTCCCGGGTTCGATTCTGATCAAGGGCACGTACCTTGGTTGCGGGCTCCTCCCTGGCCCATGCCCTGGTCAGTGCTTGTGCAGGAGGCAACCAATCGATGTGTTTCTCTCACATTGATGTTTCTCTCTGTCTTTCCCTCTCTCTCCCACTGTTTCTAAAAATCAATGGAAAAATATCCTCAGGAGAGGATTAACAACAACAACAAAATGTTAGGGCTTTTGGTGTCCTATTTAAGTGATCTTTGCCTACCTCAAGGTCATGAACATATTCTCACATGTTTCTTCTAGAAAAATGCTATTCAAAGTGTGGTCGAAAAAAATGGCATTAGTCTGCAAAATGTTTGTTGTCAGTTCATGACCGGGTGACGATAAAATAGGTAAATGTTAGGAAACTTTATAGCAACCTGACATTGACCTGATATCCAAGAAGTATTTTATTTTATTTATATTACAAAGATAATGGTTTGTGATGGGCTAGAAAGTTTAAATAAAATGTTTTAAAGGTTATTTACTACAGATAGTTTGAGAAGCACTGTTGGAAAACATTTTATTTTCCCTTCACATTTAGATCTACAATCCACCTGAACTTAATTTTTGTGTCCAATGTAGGTAGGGGGGGTCAACAATTTTTTATCTGGATAGCCAACTAACCCTGCATTATTTATTAAAAATGATTTTTTACTCAGTGCTTTGCAGTCTAATTTTTGACATAAGCCAAGTGTCTGTGTAGATGTGAGTGTGCTTCTGCCTTCCAATTCTGTTCCATGGACCCTTTGGCTGTATGTCTGTGCCAATACCAAACTCCCATAAACACTATAGCATTGTAAGTCTCACTCTAAATGATACATCCTTCAACTTTACTCATCTTCTTCAAGGTTGCATTGGCTATTCTTGACCCTTTCAAATTTCAATATATATCTTTTCATACATTTGCCATATATTTTAGAATTAGCTTGTCAGTCTCCGCCAAAGAACTTACTGGGATATTATAATTGGATTGTAATGAATTACAGACTGATCCTGCTTCCTATACATTCAAAATGCTTTTTGGCCTGGACGGAGTGGCTTACTGGTTGAGGGTTGACCTATGAACCAGGAGGTCATGGTTGGATTCCAGGTCAGGGCACATCCCCAGTGCAGGAGGCAGCTGATCGAATCAATGATTCTTATTATTGATGTTTCTATCTTTCTCCCTCTCCCTTCCTCTTTGAAATCAATAAAAATATATTTTTAAAGATGCTTTTTGTCCAGTAAATTATTTCATACTACCTTGTAATAACTTCTTGGTATTTGATTGCCAAAAATATAACATTTGCATTATTTGGTCTGTTTAATTTAAAGGCTTCTCCTTAACTAGTTGGACCGCATTGTCTTTTTCTGCATTGACCCTCGGTATGAACAAGAATAGCCCCCTCACTATTGCACACCTGTGGCTTTCCTCACAAGTACATTTATAGTGCCTTCTACCCACTCCTGTTGCCATTCCAAATTTTCAAAATCTGCCTCTCCCCAAAGACCTGCAAGAGGTTCCTTCTAGCTACTTCCCACTGCTGTAGCCCACAATCACTTTTTTAAAATTTTCTTTTTGGTACAGTATCTTGGTAATCCACTCCACCCTATAGTAGGTTTTTAAAACCACAAATTAGTGAAAAAAGTTCATCTATTTCAGTGTGCACATAGTAGATGCTCAACAGATCTGGTTGAATTCATTCTTACTCTTGACAGAGAAAACATGTATCTGAATCATGAAGCAACAACAACAACAACAAAAGCCTCCTCATTTAATCTCAGTCGCTTTGACCAATCAAGGGTAGAGTGAAGTCACCAGCTTCCGTTTCCAGCTCGCAAGGTTCTGAGGCAGCTCCCTGAATGCTCTGAAGACGTAATGAAAGAACTAGGAAATGAGAGATTCTAGCACGGTTAAGTTTCATCCTGTGAGAGTGGAGCCTCTCTATTCACGCTTCTGTTTACTCTCAAGGGAGAGAGGATATTTTTGGAAGACAGCTATAGTTGTTCACAGCCAAGCTTCCTGGGGTTTTCTCTATGGGTGATGAAATGTTTTTGTAATTGCCACAGAATCATACACTTTAAAATGGTTACTGCTATAGGATGTGAAATTCACTTCAATTTTATTACGAAAAGATCCAGCCAGCAGTCAAATAGGCCTTCACCCCCTAGCCCTGTCTCGGCTGGTGGCCAGCTGCTTCCCCAGGATGTCTGACTCAAAACTAAGGAAAGGAAGATGAAAGGCAAGTCTTTGGGCTTCTGACTTGTGGTGAGAAGCAGGGCGTGTGCATGACACTTTCGTGGTTTAGAGAACTACCTACCTTGAGCTTCTCTAAAATGACTCACTCTAGAGAGAACATGGTTTGGTTCAACACCAAATGTAAACATGAATTTTATTGTGACTTTCAGAACGATCTACAGCAGCATAGTTCATTTCAAATGTTGAGTGGCTGTACATATTAACACCAACACAAAATAACCTCAGAGCTCTGTCTACTAGCCATCACTGAGCTTGGTGAGGCAGAGACCACACACTCCCACAAAGAGTTAGCTGCCTAGGACAGAGGTCCCATCACAGAGGGCTGGATGCTCAGAACAACAGCCACAAGCCAGAGTATGAGCCCGTGAATGTCTTCAAATGTAATCTGTCAAACAATGTATAGAGGATAACAAGAAAGTCACAGTATTCCACCCAAATTCAGTAGATTTGGACAGAAGTTTAAAGGAATAATGTAGGAATTTAGTTAGCTCTCAAAAGAAACATGAATGCTTCTGAGTGAGTGTTAGGGAGGAAATAACAACTGAAGTGTTTGTATTAATTTCTAGGAAATATAAAAAAACGTACTGGACTTTCTCACCCACATTCAGCTGGAATTTAGAAACAGTGATTCTACAGTAGTGCCTGGACATTTTTTAAAATTTATTTTATTGATTTTAGAGAGAGAGGAAGGGAAAGAGAAAGAGAGAGAAATTTCAATGATGAAAGAATCATTGATTGGCTGCCTCCTGCACACCCTCTGCAGGGGATCGAGCTGCAACCCGGGTATGGTGCCCTGACTGGGAATCAAACGGTGACCTCCTGGTTCATAGGTTGACACTCAACCACTGAGCCACGCTGGCTGGGCAGTGCTTGGAATTTTTAAAGTACCATTCCAGAAGCTAGGAACCAATTTAGACGCTGTGATACCATGAGCTTTTCATGTGGGCGGCTCTGTCCCAGAATTTGTAGAACATAGATTCTGACAGCAAAAAGTAGGTCAGATGGAAAATGTCAGATTTGTGATTACATGAGACATTACGCATTACTTATACTTCTTTCTGTCTCATTAGAGCAGCAGTTCTCAACCTGTGGGTGGCGACCCCTTTGGGGGTCGAACGACCCTTTCACAGAGGTCGCCTAAGACCATCCTGCATATCAGATATTTACATTATGATTCATAACAGTAGCAAAATTACAGTTATGAAGTAGCAACGAAAATAATTTTATGGTTGGGGGTAACACATGAGGAACTGTATTTAAAGGGCCAGAAGGTTGAGAACCACTGCATTAGAGCATTAACATAATTGTTAAGCTCAAATAGGCAGTCATCATTGAATTAGCTACATCTCCTCACTGCTATGATTGCTAGCATTACCACTCTCAACTTAGAGAAAAAGTCACATGGTTGGTCCTCATTACAAGAAAAGTTAGATTCATTTCTAATTTACAATACTTAGCATTAATATACAATTTTGAGTTTTCTCCATTAAATCCTTTGAACAAAATAATAATTTGCTCTGTGCTTAGCTTGTGTGTGTTTTCATGGGAATGCCTGGAGGCATGGAGGTGGTGGTGACTGGGAGCTAATTTGCATATTTGCATTTTCAATCAGCAACTCTATAATGTCACCAGGCAGATCACCAGGGCAAATCACCAGGATCCTGTTTTCACAGAGATCCTAAGTCCTGTGGGACCCAAGGAAGGGTTTGGTTTTTTTTGTTTGTTTGTTTGTTTGTTTTGGGGGGGTGGGGTGTCAGTCACCTGGGACATAAGAATGGTGAGCCTTGAACAAAGGCAGAGAGGACCCGGAAGGAGAGAGAGGTGAGCTGTGTGATCCTCTCCAGAAACATGGGCTTCTGCTAATCTAAGCGAGTGACACTCAAATTCACTCTATTCCAGCTTTCAGATAATTTACTAATGTTTTGTTGTGTTTTGTTTTGAATCCTCACCTGAGGATATTTTTCCATTGATTTTTAGAGACAGTGGGAGGGAGGGGGAGAGACAGAGAGAGAGAGAAACATCGATGTGAAAAAGACACATCATTGGTTGCCTCCTGGACATGCCCTGGACCAGGGCCAGGAATTGGACCTGTAACCCAGGTATATGCCCCTGACTGGAATCAGAACCCGGGACCCTTCAGGCCACAGGCCGATGCTCTATCTACTAAGCCAAACTGGCTAGGGCAGCCTTGGGAAAATTTATGCCAAATTCCTTTGGAAGCTCAAAGGGAGCTGTGATGGAATGGAGAGAGGTCCCCTCCAGGGACGGGGAAGCATGGGTGATGGGGTGGGGGTTGCAACACTGTAGACAGAGCCCCAGGAGCACACTGAGGCTGTGTGAAAAGCCCCTTCAGATGACAACGAGGTGGCCCTGACAATCAGAAAACTGGGGCGTCAGTTAAAGAGGACTGTGGAGCTCAGGGAAAACCACATTGTAATAGTCACCGAAGTCCCTGACTATCCTCACGATTGGTTTGGTTTAGGTAAACAGAGGTTAATTTTAATTTTATATATTTATGTATGGCACCCTCCCCAAACCAGACTGACTAGGGGTGACTTTGGGAAACAGAAAGACCCAAAATAAGGCCTCAAATGGATGATAGGCACTTTGATCTCTATCTTACAAAGTCACAGAAGTGTCAAAAACCTGAAGTCATATTCTCAGTATGCTGTCTCTAGATAAAATGCCTTTATTTTTATGTTATACTGCAAGCTCCTATATTGTAAAAGAATGCCATTTCACCTTAGACCGCACACATGAACAAACAAGA
>NW_005872079.1:75844-77173 GCF_000147115.1 Myotis lucifugus
GTGGCTTTCTCACAAGTACATTTATAGTGCCTCTACCCCACTCCTGTTGCATTCAAAATTTTCAAAATCTGCCTCTCCCCAAAGACTGCAAGAGGTTCCTTCTAGCTACTTCCCACTGCTGTAGCCCACAATCACTTTTTTAAAATTTTCTTTTTGGTACAGTATCTTGGTAATCCACTCCACCCTATAGTAGGTTTTTAAAACCACAAATTAGTGAAAAAAGTTCATCTATTTCAGTGTGCACATAGTAGATGCTCAACAGATCTGGTTGAATTCATTCTTACTCTTGACAGAGAAAACATGTATCTGAATCATGAAGCAACAACAACAACAACAAAAGCCTCCTCATTTAATCTCAGTCGCTTTGACCAATCAAGGGTAGAGTGAAGTCACCAGCTTCCGTTTCCAGCTCGCAAGGTTCTGAGGCAGCTCCCTGAATGCTCTGAAGACGTAATGAAAGAACTAGGAAATGAGAGATTCTAGCACGGTTAAGTTTCATCCTGTGAGAGTGGAGCCTCTCTATTCACGCTTCTGTTTACTCTCAAGGGAGAGAGGATATTTTTGGAAGACAGCTATAGTTGTTCACAGCCAAGCTTCCTGGGGTTTTCTCTATGGGTGATGAAATGTTTTTGTAAATGCCACAGAATCATACACTTTAAAATGGTTACTGCTATAGGATGTGAATTTCACTTCAATTTTATTACGAAAAGATCCAGCCAGCAGTCAAATAGGCCTTCACCCCCTAGCCCTGTCTCGGCTGGTGGCCAGCTGCTTCCCCAGGATGTCTGACTCAAAACTAAGGAAAGGAAGATGAAAGGCAAGTCTTTGGGCTTCTGACTTGTGGTGAGAAGCAGGGCGTGTGCATGACACTTTCGTGGTTTAGAGAACTACCTACCTTGAGCTTCTCTAAAATGACTCACTCTAGAGAGAACATGGTTTGGTTCAACACCAAATGTAAACATGAATTTTATTGTGACTTTCAGAACGATCTACAGCAGCATAGTTCATTTCAAATGTTGAGTGGCTGTACATATTAACACCAACACAAAATAACCTCAGAGCTCTGTCTACTTTCCATCACTGAGCTTGGTGAGGCAGAGACCACGCACTCCCACAAAGAGTTAGCTGCCTAGGACAGAGGTCCCATCACAGAGGGCTGGATGCTCAGAACAGCCACAAGCCAGCGTATGAGCCCGTGAATGTCTTAAAATGTAATCTGTCAAACAATGTATAGAGGATAACAAGCAAGTCACAGTATTCCACCCAAATTCAGTAGATTTGGACAGAAGTTTAAAGGAATAATGTAGATTCAGTAGCTCTCAAAAGAAA
>NW_005872079.1:77289-78402 GCF_000147115.1 Myotis lucifugus
CACCAGGCAGATCACCAGGGCAAATCACCAGGATCCTGTTTCTCACAGAGATCCTAAGTCCTGTGGGACCCAAGGAAGGGTTTGGTTTTTTTTGTTTGTTTGTTTGTTTGTTTTGGGGGGGTGGGGTGTCAGTCACCTGGGACATAAGAATGGTGAGCCTTGAACAAAGGCAGAGAGGACCCGGAAGGAGAGAGAGGTGAGCTGTGTGATCCTCTCCAGAAACATGGGCTTCTGCTAATCTAAGCGAGTGACACTCAAATTCACTCTATTCCAGCTTTCAGATAATTTACTAATGTTTTGTTGTGTTTTGTTTTGAATCCTCACCTGAGGATATTTTTCCATTGATTTTTAGAGACAGTGGGAGGGAGGGGGAGAGACAGAGAGAGAGAGAAACATCGATGTGAAAAAGACACATCATTGGTTGCCTCCTGGACATGCCCTGGACCAGGGGCCAGGAATTGGACCTGTAACCCAGGTATATGCCCCTGACTGGAATCAGAACCCGGGACCCTTCAGGCCACAGGCCGATGCTCTATCTACTAAGCCAAACTGGCTAGGGCAGGCCTTGGGAAAATTTATGCCAAATTCCCTTTGGAAGCTCAAAGGGAGCCTGTGATGGAATGGAAGAGAGGTCCCCTCCAAGGAACGGGGAAGCATGGGTGATGGGGTGGGGGTTGCAACACTGTAGACAGAGCCCCAGGAGCACACTGAGGCTGTGTGAAAAGCCCCTTCAGATGACAACGAGGTGGCCCTGACAATCAGAAAACTGGGGCGTCAGTTAAAGAGGACTGTGGAGCTCAGGGAAAACCACATTGTAATAGTCACCGAAGTCCCTGACTATCCTCACGATTGGTTTGGTTTAGGTAAACAGAGGTTAATTTTAATTTTATATATTTATGTATGGCACCCTCCCCAAACCAGACTGACTAGGGGTGACTTTGGGAAACAGAAAGACCCAAAATAAGGCCTCAAATGGATGATAGGCACTTTGATCTCTATCTTACAAAGTCACAGAAGTGTCAAAAACCTGAAGTCATATTCTCAGTATGCTGTCTCTAGATAAAATGCCTTTATTTTTTTGTTATACTGCAAGCTCCTATATTGTAAAAGAAT
>NW_005872079.1:79406-97356 GCF_000147115.1 Myotis lucifugus
AAGGGGGAAAAAGAAGGAGACATATGTAATACTCTTTGTAATACTTTAAGCAATAATAAAAAAAAGAATTAAAAAAATTACAATGGTCAAAAAAAAAAAAAAAGCAACAGCAATGCATGCAGCATCCTTTCATTAGGTTCAAGGTCTGACTTTCTTTCCCTCCTCGATCCCTCCCTGAAGCAGGAGTGGAAACCATCAACATTTGGAACCTTGTTTACCCAGTGAGAACTGATACAGTAAAAAAATGTCAGTCTGCTCTCCCACACACGCTTGGCCGGTGACCAGTCACAAGAGTGCACCTATGAAGTCATGCAGGAAACTGAAGCCACCGCTATTTTTACCTGATGCTCAGCCATCTGGCTCTCTGGACTCCGGCCCGGCTCCAGATTCTCACCGAGTTTCAGCTCGATGGCCTCCATCTTCGTGGAGATGGCCTGCAGGGAGTCCTGGTACCGCTGCTGGCGTTCCAGAGCTTCGTAGAGCGTGCGCTGCTTTTCGCTGATCTAAAGCAGAAAAGGGATATTACCAAACGCTTCCTCGCCCTTTATCTTCTAGGTTATGACACTGCTTTCCTCACCGCTTTCCCTCTGTGGCCCAATAGAGGGTGGTCAGCGGTGCAGGGCATGTGTAAACGCTCCGTGTGGATTGCAAAAGCCAACCACGAAGGTCATCGGTGTCTGGTGGGCTCAAACCGGTCCACGTTTCAATGACTTACCACGTTCTTTAAAGTTTCCCAGGAACGCTGCAGGTTGTCCAGCATAGCGGTGGCCGAGGGCTCCAGTCCTGGCTCATAGAACTCCTGGGGAGGCAGCACGCTGGGCTGGATCTCGCGGCATCGGTCTGCAACCTCTCAGCAGACAAGGCTTGGTAATAAGCAATATCCTGTGCGGGCAAAGCACAGCGCTGGAGTCAAGGGGAAGACAGAGTGTGGGTTCACATGCCCTGCGTGCTGTCTGTCGGGGGGAGGATTCACACCTGTCCCAGGGGCTACAGATTATTTTATTATTATTATTATTATTATTATTATTATTATTATTATTGATTTCAGAGAGGAAGGGAGAGGGAGAGAGAGATAGAAACATCAATGATGAGAGAGAAACATCGATCAGCTGCCTCCTGCACGCCCCCCACTGGGGATTGAGCCCAGAACCAGGGCATGTGCCTTTGACCTGGATAGAACCCGGGACTCTTCGGTCCGCAGGCCTACGCTCTATCCACTGAGCCAAATCAGCTAGGGCGGGGCTACAGACTATTAAAGTGAGTAAATTCTTGTGGCAAGAAGAATGTAGAAGTCGTATCAAAGCACATTATAGTTGTTTTAGAATTTCAGCTTATGTTAAAAAAAAATCAACAAATTTAGCAATAAAAGTTGTCAAAACTCATTCTTATTTTGTATTTGTTAAAATGGAAATACAAAGGATTGAAGTGGTACACATATTTAAAGATTAACTACTATAGCAAAACAAACAAAAACCCTAAGTAATCTTTTCTGAACCTTTTCTAAAATTCTGCTTAATGCATTGCTTAAAGTTCTGAATAATTTGCTTTAAGTAAAATTAAATCTACAGAAAGTCATTTTTCAGGGATAGCCAGATCTTCCATATTTGAGAGCTCATTCTTCATGGAAATTAATTTAAATATTTTCACTTTAAAAATGGGAAAAAATAGGGAAGCTAAAACTACTCTAAGAAACAAATAAAAAAGGTTCCCTTCTAATCAATTCCTGGAAAGTACACAAAAAAGCAATCAAAGTGAATGATAAAAAATCAGGCCCTTGAATTATTCTTATTCCTTGGGTTATAAGTCATATTATATATTTTATTAATATTGACAATAGGATCTATTATATCAAGACATATAAGTCAGGTGTTTCCATTTGTTTCTGTGGTTATTTGTATATTAATAGAAGTTGAATTGGTGAGTAATGTTTAGATTCTGGGTATTGCTATTATAAAGTTCACTCCTTTTACAGTTGTGTTATTGAATAAAATTATGTTAATTTTAAATACCTAAACCTTATGGATAATAATGTCTTGGTAAAATGTAGTGAAGAAGGTTCCAGCTGCCTGAGAAACCAAGGCCATAGCAGGAAGGGGCCTGGTGGTTGGGGTCAGTAGGGGAGAGAGGCAGGGTCCTGTAGTGGCATGAATGCAGACAGCAGTCTGACACCTGAGAAGCCAGGGCACCTGAGGTCCAGTTGGCATTCTCCTCCCACATAGTCATATAATTGGGGCCAGTCACTCCCATCTCCTGCACTGGTCCCTCCTCTGCGCAGCACTGGGTGTTTCTGAGGATTCACTGCAGTCCCAGGTGAAGGGCCAGGAGACCTAACTATGTTGTTGCTGTTGCCGAGGCTCCAAATAAGTCTCTAACATTTACTGATGGCACTGGGACATGGAGACGGGTTCCTCTTCTTTCCTAGCCCTGTCACCTCCTTGGTCGGTGACCTTGGTATTCTCCAGTCCTTGGAAAAGCTCATATTCATTCATCCTCATGCGCCTCCAACCCACTTCAGTCCTCCACACCCTTGAACATGATAGTCTGTCAGCACTGACTTGGTTCAACCCCCGTGCACCAGTGACATCTAAAGTTACCTAAACCTTTCTTTTGTCAACAGCTTCGTTTCCTCTGTCCATTTGACCGCTGCTTCACTCACTTGGAAAACCCCAACCAGAACTCAATATAATTTTACTTTAAAGGATGCATGTAAGTGCATGCTCCCATACACACACGTGCGTACAGACACGCAATGAAGCCACCCAAGAGATCCTCCTAAAATTCTGAAATTTCCAAAAGTATGTCTGTATTCAGACTCACCTTTATCTTATTCTGGCCAGTTTCCTTGCTTAAGGCTCACCCTCCTAGAATCCCATCCACCTTTGCTTTCAAGGGCTCGGTCCCTTAACATCCTCTCCCTCTCTCCTGACTTTCTCCTCAGCACACACAGTCAAATCTTTTCCCTCTGAAAACCCCTGCAAATAGTCTTTCTTTCATAATTATTTTCTTGCAGGATATCATATATTAGAAATTTCACAAATCATTGATGGGTCGTTACATGTGCATATGCCGTATACACATTTGTAATCACCATTTATTTCTTACTTTCCTCCCTTTCGGTTCGTAATGCAGCTTCTGAAAATGATAGTTTACACTTTATATGTTCACTTTCTCACCCTCAATCAACTTCTAAATGCCCAGTTGAGCTTCAGTCCTAACCAGTCCATTGCCATTGTTCTTGCCTCATCATCAGTGGCTCTTCCCTACGAAACAACAGGAGTATGTCCCAGCCTTTCTCTGGCTTGACCGCTCAGTAGCATCCATGCCACCGGCCATCCTTTCTGGAAACACTTGCCTTTCATCTCTCTGCTCTCCACCCAGCTCTCTAGTCATTCAGTCTTTCTCGTTTGTAGTTTTTCTCCGCTCATTCTCAAACGTGGGTGTATTTATAAGCTCCTGACTCACATACACAGTTGAATGAGTATATCTCAGTCTCTTTCAACTCAACATTTAAAAAGCAATCGAGGGTGACAAATGAACTTAGGAAAAAACGATAAAGCATTATCTGTCTTTCACCTAAGCTATCGACTTGATATTTATTTGCTATTTCTTCTCCCCTTATCACCTACTGCTTATGTAAAAATGACATTCTACTGACGCATGCCCCTGCCACAGCATTGGTGCAAATTCTCATTACAGCGCCTTCCCCCATTCCCAGGCTGTAAACTGGCAGCCCGTACACCTGTAGCTTGGTTTACACAGTGTTTCAAATTGATTAAATTATTCTTCACCGAGACAGGGAGATTTGGTAAGAATCCAGATTCATGGCTTTTCCTGCAAATCAGAAGGTAGGGAAGCCTGGACGCTGTGTCCACGGGGTCGCAGCAACTCTAAGAGGGGAGAGGCTGCCTCCTGTATGTGGAGCGGTGCTGTCCAGGTGGCCACCGTCCCCCTGCTGTCTCTCCCATTTGCAGCTCGAGTCTGGGCCTGGCTCTGAGAGCCACTCTGTCCCTAACTCCCTCCCTGGCTCTGAATCGGTGCATCTTCATTCTACCGTCCACATCCACCCAGGTTGATCCATCTAAAACTCACTTCCGTACGTAGCTTCTAGTCGATTTTCATCAACAGTTAACTCTTAGCTCCTGGATCAAGTTCAAATTCATTTGTGTGGCATCCAAGGTCCTTCAGGATGTATTTCCTGCATCCCTCTAAGCTTCATTTCTCTTTCTCCTTCTCCACCAAATCTGTTCCTCCAGTTCCACGGATACTGTTTGCAGTTGCCTTGATGGGCCATTTCCCTTCCTGATAGCACACCTTCCTACCTGGGGTTCCTTCTGCCTGGAAAACTTCACAACTGCCTAACTTGCACTCTTGTCCTAAAGTTAAAGGTGCCATCCTTGACCAATCCTGGACTCCAGCCTGGTTTTAGGTGCTCCCTGTCAGCACGCATCCCGATCTGCTGTAATTCCCTGCTGCTCTCAGGCTGGGAGCTCCCTGAAGGAGAAATGCCTGTAGTCTCTGATCCTGAGCACATCCTGCTGTTTGGCAAATAACAGGCAGACATACATGTACATCATGAATCATCCATGTCAAAGTGCTTCTTTAAACCTATTGTTTTATTTATATGTATATACTATTACACTCCTCAAGGGAAAAGTTGCTTTAAGTGTTGTAAACATTTTTAATTAAAGGCTCTATTATAAATTGTTAAAAGGCTCTTAAAAGAGCTGGAATAAAAAAATCTGTTACCAAAATATCTTTTTTTCTGTAGCTTTTGTGTTTGATTATGAGTGTGTATGTGTGGCTCAGGCCTGTTAGACAGGAAGGAGAACTGTTATGTGTGTGTGTTTTAAGGATTTGAACATATACCGCCTTTTGTAGATGAATAACTTGGACTTTGAGGATGAGATGGATTCAATAAAATAAATCTATCAGTGCTCTAATTAGGTACCAAATAAAGGCAATCTTTGTCATTTTGAGGAATCACCCTGAGAAATATGTGTCTGTGACTTATGTGCCTAAGTTCCAAGAGTTGTTATCCAGTAGATTCCTAAGGAATTAAATTCAGAAAACTATAGCTACCATTTCATCACCATTTTCCAGTAAAAGGGGTACCTTTCACGATTAACATCATATTTAAACTTTTTTCACAATTGTGTGAAAGCGGCAGCACTGCTTCCCATGGCAGATGCGGGGACTGAGGCACTTGCCAAGGACGTTCAGCTTAGAGGAGGGAGAGCTGGGGCCTGTGCTGACCTTTAACCTGGAGCCCAGTGTCCCAGCCCTTACACTATCCCCTTTCAAAGGCTGTGATTTCCTCAGCTCTCCCAGGCACTGCAGTCTTGCTTGGCTGGCTTCCACTGGGACCACGGAGCCTGCAGCCCATCCTGGGGCTGCTTCCTTCATCCATCCTCCAGCGGGTGAAACTGGAACCACATTTCAGCTAACAGCTATTGTCAGAGACAGAACACCCCGAAAGTGGGCGATCCGCTCGTTATATAACAGGGATCTACTTACAGGAGCAGCAAGCACAAAACCTTTTTTAACCGCTGCGCCTGTATAAAGCAGCTGTGCACATTCTGTACAGTGTTTTGAGTCTAAAAACTGGAACATATGCAGATTCTAAATGTCCTTCCCAGTTTCAAGACAAACTTTTGTGAATCCAGTGCTTCATTGGCCATGTTATATTTGTTCCTTTTCTTTCTTTTTTTTTAAAATATTTTTATTGATTTCATAGAGGAAGGGAGAGGGAGAGAGAGATGAAAACATCAATGATGAGAGAGAATCATTGATCGGCTGCCTCCTGCACACCCCCTACTGGGGATTGAGCATGCAACCCGAGCATATGCCCTTGACCCTTTAGTAATTGAACCCAGGACCCTTTAGTCCACAGGCAGATGCTTTATCCACTGAGCCAAACTGGCTCGGGCTGTATTTATTCCTTCTCCCCTGGCTTACATTACTGTAGAAGGATGGCATGTGGCCGTAGATGATGGGGTCAATTTGTTAGGGCAACACCAAGCATAACACTTTTGCTTTTTAATAGCTTCCTCCTAGTAGAGCTGCGGAACATAAACTGAATGAAATTTAAAAAGAAAGAATTTGTAGTATCACATATAAGTATGTTAGGTTAACAATGTGATTTAATGGAAAGTTGCCTTTGATGGAGAGAGGTGACAAGTGGGATTAAAATAAAGCATAATCTCACTCAATTTGGGGATTTGATTGAGCTCGACAGTTAAAATAATTATGATAAATAATTATCATTTACAGGACACTTTCATGTCCTTTGAAAGACACTTTAGGAGAAGCAGCATCGAGACTTACATTTTCAGAAAAGGGATATTCTTCCAACAGTGTTAGTCTCGATGCCAGTGTTTATTGTTCAATTTTAAGAATATTAGGCATATATTTTTTTCTAAACAATCAACAGCTGACTACAGCCATGTTTCTCTGATCCTAAGAATATGTGACCACGGGAAAGAACATTTCAAAGAGTGAGTAATGCATATTTTAAAATCAGAATTTGGAGAACAGTTCCCCAAATCCTCCAGAGCACGCTGAACTTCCCCATTTGTGCTGTTTTTCAATTTCCTCTCATCACTTTTGTTATTATTGGTCCCACGGCCATCTTTCTCTGTAGATTACAAGGGCCTGGAGGGCAGCGAGCCCAGCTGCCTTCCCCTTTGCTGCACCTCTGGGACCCGGCACAAGACCTCACTCCGAACAGGCACTCAGGATGTAGCTGATGAATGGATGAACCGCTAACTGCCCTCGAGCTATAGAGATTTTAACCAAGAGAACTGTTTATCTAAAGGCTTCATCAATTTTATTCTCCTTTCTGGGGGGAGAAGGGGTTGTCTTTATCACAGAAACCCTATTTTGAATGCTTCTGCTTTAAAATTTTAAAAAGTATGATCAATTTGTAATATAGCTAATAGAGCCTTTGCTCTCTGTAATATTTTTTTCAATATATTTATATTGATTTCAGAGAGGATGGGATAGGGAGAGATAGAAACATCAATGAAGAGAGAGAATCATTAATTGGATGCTTCCTGCATGACCAACACTGGGGATCGGGCCCGCAACCTAGGCATGTGCCCTTGACTGGAATTGAACCAGGGACCCTTCAGTCCACTGAGCCACACCGGCTCGGGCGCTCTGTTTAATATTTCTTCCTTGATAATACAGCCAAACCTCTTAGAACATTTACATAATTTTCTTTCTTTTTCTTTTATTTACGTAATTTTATAGTAACACAATTTTTTAAATAATGTTTAGTTGTTTTGGCTAAATGAGAAAAAGGTAGTATTACTCAACACGCCTTAAAATTTGTTGATTATTGTATGAGTGTCTTTTTTATTTCTATCTAATATTTCCATGAAAAATTTTGACATACTTTTATAGAATCTATTTTAATATAATGTGTGATAAAAGACATCTCAAAACAAGGCATTGTTCCTATTTTATAAAAAAATAAAATTTAAGATTATTGAATGATAAGTGTAAAAGCTCAAATCTACTTGGGCATTCTAATATATAAACTGGCAGCCAGCCCTTTAAATTGGATAACCATTAGTAAATGAAACAAAAGTATGATATGACGAATTGAAGTTTTCCAGCTTCAAAATCTAAGCTGGGCCTGGCTGATTTGGCTCAGTGGTTGAGCGTCGACCCATGAACCAGGAGGTCACGGTTTGATTCCAAGTCAGGGCACATGCCTGGGTTGTGGGCTCATCCCCAATAGGAGGCAGGCAGGAGGCAGCTGATCAATGATTCTCTCTTATCATTGATGTTTCTATGTCTCTCTCCCTCTCCCTTCCTCTCTGAAATCAATAAAAATATATATTTAAAAAAATCTGAGCTGGTAGTTGTCAAAACTAACTTCAATACATGTTCACAGAGCAATAGAACCACGTTATTTTACACGGGCGACATAAACATTTCCTTTTCTGTTAGGATGCAGGGCTCCATTACTGAGAGCTGTCAGACACCGGAGCCACATGCCTTCTCCAGCTATCATTTCTGTGACCCAGTTTCTGCTCATCTCATTGCCAGGAGCCCTGGAGAGGAGATGACCTGGAAAGCCAGGAGTGGTCTCACATGACAATCACAGCTTGTGCAACTGTCGTGTTCCTCAAAGGCCAGGAATCACACCCTCAGCCCTACAGGAATGAGGTCCTGCAGCCGTCCAGAGAGCACAGCGAGGGGGGCCCCCAGGCGGGTGGTAGGTACCTGGTTCACAGAAGCTTCGGTGTTTGCCACAGGAGACGGGGAGCGACAGGCAGGCGGAGAGGAGATCTCACTGCTGGTTCCTTCCTCCCCAGACTCCTCAGTGACAGGTGAGAGCAGAGTGTGACAGCGACCTGCAGTCATCTGTCACACAAAAGATAGCCCGGAGGACATAAAAATCAATTAGCTGTGCAACAAAAGACCTGGTCAGGCAGAGGTCAAACAGAGATCATTATACTAGTATCACAAAGGTTAGAATGACTGAGACCCGCATCTCATACACACTCGTGTTACACTTGTGTTAGTATTTAAATGTGTGGTGCGGGTGAACATGAAGCTAGGAACCATTTGTAAAGAAACAGGGCTAGCAGGTGCATATCAGAGTAAAAGTTTTGTGGTTGACGAAATAGTTCTCTAATTTATTTTCCTTTTCTTGATTGTTTGTACCTTTATAAATAATTTTTTTAAAAAACATGAATTGTACACATGATGGAAGGGTCTATCAAATGAAGCTTGGACATTTGTGTACAGCTCAAATTTCAAATATTCTGAGAAGACAATTGCACCCTGAGGGACATGTCACCTAAGTATCGGTTATGCACTGGACGTGGCACAGCACATATGTGTGGGAACTACACAGCACTGGAAGACACTTAATAATTTACCAAATAATTAATAATAAGTTACCAAAATAATTCATGCATTTTACATGCAAAGTGATGGGGAAATAAATGCAGGCAGAAATTAGTGGCACTTCTTTATTTTAATCCAAAGCTTAAGCTTTGGACTTTCTATTTTCTTATTTTTCTAAGAATAGCCCTTCTTCTATATTTTACTAAACATTTCTACAACCAAACACATATAACCAGCCAGCCAATGTTTTAACTTGGAAAGCACACAATATATGTAGCATGCTTCTCCCATCCCCCAGAAAACTAGAAAACTGTGCAAAGGTATTTTGTTTTGTTTTGTTTTAAATACTTGGAGCCTCTCGGTGTTCTTGCTCAGTTATAAACAAATGCAGGGCCGACCTTCGGCACGTTAAGTAATTCAGTAGTCTCAAGCAAATAGCTTTATGTCAACTGTCACTGTTTACGGTGTCAAATATTGGCTCTGGCCCAAATGTAGCAGAGACTTTAGGAGCCTGTTCCTCACTTCTCCTCGGCAAGACCTACTTCTGATCCCTAAAACAAGCCAGAGTGAACGTGGAGCCAGGAGCCAGGAGCCAGGAGCCAGGGTGCAGTCAGAGAGAGAGAGAGAGAGAGAGTGCAGGGCGCCGGCAAACCTGGCCTTGACCCTTACTTACCATGACCACAGAGGGGTGGGCGGAGGTGGCTGGGAGGAGCTCCCGGTCCAAGTCCTCCGCCAGCCCCTCCACCCCCGTCACCGTCAGCAGCATGGTGGCGTTCTTAGCTTTCATTGTCAGCATCTTGCACTTGGAGTTCAAGGAGGCGATCTGCTCCTGGTAGCCCTTGATTTTCTGAGCCAGCTCCTGAGGAAACATGTTCCCACCCCCTGAGTGTCAGAGCAGCATCAAAAGGAAACAGCGAGCCGCGTTCATCTTCCTCCAGGGCTGGCCAATGAGATGGCAGCGCTGTGCCGGCGGCAGCCGCGGTGGGAGGCAGGATGTGGACGGCGAGGGGCAGCCAGCCCGCCTGCAGCGCTGGGCGCCGGAGCCGGACCACCGCGCGGGGCGCAGAGGGGCCTGAGCCGCTGGGCAGGACACCCAGGCTCCGGCCAGGGATCCTAACCCCGAGGGATGCTGCGTGCGCAGTCAGGAACTTATGTAACCTGAAGAGCCTGCCGCTCTCTTTCCAGCGCCTGAAGAACCTGTCACTGCCAGATGGTTCATGCCATGGAAATCAGGTCATGTGATGACTAAAATTACAAAAAAATGCAAAGCTCAGCTCTATACTGAATATTTCCGATAGAGCAGTCAGTTGTGCAGACCTGGGCAGTAGGCAGACTGCTTGCCACTCCTGTGTCCCTGGGAGTTGTTTTTGTAGGTTAGCTTAATATTACATACAAAAGCCTAATTTTTTAATGCAGATGACTCCCCAAATAAAATTTTTTGCATTCATCAAAATTTCCCTCATGTTCTCTACCAGGCCTCACATGTTTCAGACTAGAGCTTTGAACTTATTCAGCTCAAACTTAATAGCTTTTAAATACGTTTCTTGTTGAAAAAATTGTCTTGAGAGATAGAGGCTTTTAAACCTTTTACCAGGAGCTTATTGAAAATATATTCTGGACAGCACACAGCTCTTAAAAATTCTAAAATATTGACATTCTAAAATAATAAGTTAGAACTATAATTCTAAAATATTGACATTATATTCTTACTTAAAAGATGACTACTTCTTTTAAAAAATGAAAGTGTATATTCTAAAAAACTTATTCCTAAAAACTACAACACCATTACTTTTTCCTATTCCTTGTATTTGGCTCCTTTGTCTAAAAAGTTTGTACAAAACAGTTTATGGCAAAGATATTAAATTTCAGTGTCTTTAAAATGAGTGAGTATATACAGATCTGTATACATACACTCATTTTAAAAACACTGACATTCAAACTAGAGCTTTGAACTTGAAGTTCAGAAACAAACAAAATGACAACAATAACAAAATGATATATATGTGTGCATATGTCTGTGTATATGGACATGTATAGGTATACATATATGCATATGTATACACACGTACACACACATGTTTACCATTTTGTTATTGTTGTCATTTGGCCTGTTCTTCTGACATCTAGAATAGTTAGGGACTTTTCAAGCAAGGATTTAAAAAGTAGGAATCATCACTTTTTTACCTACTAGGGCTGCTAGATACTTAATTAAACCTAACAGTTTTAAAAATACAGTAGTGATTAAGTAGCTATTTACTATATATCTGGTCTCATGCCTAACACATGGGTACTCTATTAATAATTAGTTAACAGGCACATACACTAGTAAAAGACAACTACCAGCTCACTGTACTCCCTGAGTTCTGTTCCCACAGGACAAATCCTCGCGCATTCTTACAATGGCTTGCCCCATCAGGTAGGTGAGAGGAATCTTTGTGAAGCACAGTGACCCTTAGTCCTTCCGCCCTCTGTGCCCACATGGATGATCACTGCCCGTCAAGACTGCAGCACCAGCGGGTGCCCACACTGACAGTAAATACCCATTGCCTAAGCAGTTCTCAGCTCAATTGTGTGTAAAACTCATCTGGGTTGTTTGTTAAAAATGCAATTCAAGAGATCAACCAAAGAAATTGTATGCATATATGTATAACCCACGGACACAGACAATAGTGTGGGGAAGGCCTGGGGTGGGGCAGGCTAGATGGGGTCAATGGGGGGAAAAAGAGGACATATGTAATACTTTCAACAACAAAGATTTTTTTTAAAAATGCAGTTCTGGTCTCCAAAAGACATTGATTTCCTATGCTCATGAGAATCTGCACCATATAGTTACCCTACGTGACTGAGAGCAGAATTAGCAATATAGAACTTTCTTCCCTAAGATAAGCCTGCCTATCTCCCATTAACTTTGTGGGTTGGTGGTCAAGTCTGCTCTATTAAAATGGAGCACTGACTGGGTTGTCCTGTTCCCTATTCTCAGAAAGCATATGTATTTTCAATTTTTACTGGTTGTTTTTGAAAATGATTATAAAGGCTGAGCATATCGGTGGGGATTTCCGGAGCAGTGGCTGCCCTCTGTGGCTGCCCCCTGCACTCAGGGGCAGACCTAGGCCAGGTGGACAGCAACAGGCCTGCGTATTCTCTCCTACGATTTGAAAGTGGCAGGATAATGTTCTCATTAAACGCAACATTCGAAAAGTCACAGAAAAAAATGGGAAACAAATCAGTTATCAGTTATTCTATGCGCTCAAGTTATCTGTAAGGAAATCAGGCTCTCATCAAGATCTGGTTCTATTAACAGCAGACTGAAAGTACAGGAAGAAGCATTCTTCCAAACTTTCATGTTATCGCAAATCAGGTTTACTCCTCTCAGCACTTCCCTTCCTGTGTTTGTTTTATACATACAATGAGCCCTGCCCAGGGCTAGGCCATCATGGATTTGAAGATTTATTCTAAATCCCATGACAAAGCTAACACTTGTCTACACTGATGTTTAGAACTGGCGGGGGATACGCGGAGAATGTGACAAAATGAGCAGATCTCTGATCAGGAGCCAGAACAGTCCACAGCTGTCTGTGCTGGGAACCAGCTTCATGACCTTGGGCAGGTCATTTGTTTCTGGGCCCATCATTCTTTTCTTTTGGGCAATGAGGTAGCCCAGATAGATCCTGCTGCAGTGAAAACTAACTTGGAGCCCCAAATACTAGATTAGAATCTGTTTTCTTTGAGGAACTAGATCTGGGGACTTGGGAAATCACCTAAAAAATCAGTTTTTCACCCGGCAGGCAGGGCTCAGTAGATTGAGTGTCCTCCATGCACCAAGAGGTCAAAGGTTTGATTCCCTGCCAGGGCACATGCCTGGGTTACAAACTTCTCCCTTGTTCTCTCTCTAAAAATCAATGAAAACATTTTTTTTTTTTTAAAGTGTGCGTGTGGGGGAAGATTCATGCCAGTAGGCCTCAAAATGCAAACACAGCCCAAGAGACTGCCCAAGAACCGAACACGTATGTGCGGGACAGGGAGAACTTTTCTCTCTCATTCACTGGAAACCAGTCACAGATTCTAATCCAGCCAGTGTCCTGCCCCCCTTCCTGTGTTCCTGTCTCACCTCGTGCTGAGAAATCTGGGCCTGCAGCTCCTGGATGTTGCTGGTGGCCACGGGCGTATCCTCGATCTCTCTGTGGGCTCCTTCTATCAGCTCCTGGAGGCGCTGCATCTCTTGTTCATATTGTTCATATTGCATCACAGCCTCCTGTGGGGGAAAAAAGACCACAGCCTTATCTTTCCATATCAATAGCTGGGGAAGCAATGCTGTGCTGCTGTCAGCCAACTACAGACTGAACTCCTATCACCTGCGTGTCTGGGGAATAAAGAAATGATGGGTAAAATTCCTAGGTGATCCAAAGCCTCAACTTTGCTCAGATGTTCCAGAACCTTCTCTCTAAAACATGCTGCCAAGATTACTCAGGAACTCAAACCAATTAAGTGGTGAGATGCTCTATCTTCCCCTATTCATTGTCCTGAAGATGGCAATGTCATGGTCAGGCATGGTAGGAAAAGTGTAAAAACATAATGATTATCCATCTAAGAATACTGAATATATATGTAAGGCATTTGGTAACTGCTGGAGTAGAGGATAAAAAATTACTTCAGTGTGACTTCTATTCCCAGGAATTTACTGCCAAACAAATGACAATATATGGAATAAGGACAGTTGACCAAAGAGGCCATTAGCAATGTAATGAGAGGATATGCACATAATTTTTGGGTAAAAATGGTACAAGATGAGCCCTAGCAGGTTTGGCTCAGTGGATAGAGCATTGGCCTGCAAACCCAAGGGTCCCAGGTTCGATCTCGACCAAGAGAAAGTACCTCTGTTGCAGGCTCCTCCCCGGCCCAGACCCTGGTCAGGGCACATACAGGAGGCAACCAACCGATGTGTTTCTCTCACATGGATATTTCTCTCTGTCTTTCCCTCTCTCTTCCACTCTCCCTAAAAATCAATGGAAAAATATCATTGGTTGAGGATTTAAAAAAAAAGAAAGAAAGAAAGAAATGGTGCAACATGAGTTTAAATGAGATATGAAGTAAATAGTATCATATTTTCCTAATAAATGATTTTTCTCTTATTAAAGAGACTAAGTGTTATACTTGGGTGCACTTCGCAGGCACGAAAATGCATTTAGTGCATCAAGAAGCTGAAATGTGAAAAAAATTCTAGCAGTAAAGTCATATTTCAAGGTTCTAGATGATTCTCAGATGAATATCGAGGCAAAAAATATGGCTAAATAGAATATTAACCTTTATAAGCTGTTGTTCTAAAAATATCGCTAGAAGATAGTGTTCACCAACAGTTATCTTTTTATAGAGCGTTCCCCAGGCTTTCATGGGTGATCCAAATAATAGCATTTCATTCCCTAATTTTACAGAACCACAACCATCTGTCACAGTTCACACTCTGGGCGTGTTTTGAGGGCTGAGCCCTCACAAGCTCAGTAAAGGAGCCATGACCCTGGCTGCTGCTGGGCTGGCGTGGGGACCCCCGCACGTGCCTGCATGATGTTGCACTGCTGGATGGCCACGTGCTGCAGCCGGCTGGCCTCCTCCTGCAGCTGCAGGGCCGCGTGGCAGAGCGGCAAGCTGGTGACCACGTCCTCGGGGATGCGGAGCGCACTCTGGCAGGTCTGCACGGCGTGCACCTTCGGCTTCAGCGACTCCACCTCACACAGCAGGTGCTGAAAATGCGAGTGCACAGTCCACACATTTATACCCAAGACTTTCTCTCATAAGCAAGAGACAAGTTACAGCGTGTTTACAAGTTATAAACATTTTCCAAGAAATATTACAAAAACAATGCATAGAGCCTGGTCAGTTGTGGCTCAGTGATTGAGCATCAACCTATGAACCTGGAGGTCATGGTTCGATTCCCATCAGGGCACATGCCGGGGTTGTGGGCTTGATCCCCAGTGTGGGGCAAGCAAGAGGCAGCCCATTAATGATTCTCTCTCATCATTGATGTTTCTATCTCTCCCTTTCCCTTCCTCTCTGAAATCAATAAAAATATATTAAAAACACTTAAAAAACACTTAGCATATAGAGCATATAACTGAGTTTAAAAATCATTTTTCCTCACTCTCCTCTTTTTAAAATCTAGGTTCCTGCTCAGGTCCCCGGGTTGATTTTGCTCACCTGTCGATGAGAGAGTTGCTCCTTGAGACTAAGGCGTCCCACTTCCGGGGAAGCCAGGGTTGTCTGGGCTTGCTCCAGAGCCACTTGTAGGTGTTTCAGCTCTGCTTCAAATTGTTTCATATCCTGTGGAGGAAAAGCAATACGAATGTCATTACTTAAGTACTTGAAGTTCAAGTTCAAGATGAAGAATAGCATCACAGTCAAAGAAGGCTCAGCAGAGGTGAGCACTATACCTCCACTATAAAGTACCATTGTTTGTTTGTTTTGTTTTGTTTTTTAATCCTCACCCGAGGATATTTTTCCATTGATTTTTAGAGAGAGTGGAAGAGAGGGAAAGACAGAGAGAAACATCAATGTGAGAGAAATACATCGATTGGTTGCCTCCTGCACAAGCCCCAACTAGCACCCAGGCCGGGGAGGAGCTTGCAACCAAGGTACATGCCCTTGACTGGAATCGAACCCGAGACCCTTCAGGCTGGAGGCTGACACCCTATCCACTGAGCCAAACCAGCGAGGGCATGTTTTTTTAATGGACTTCTCAATTTAAATGATGACTGTTTTTTACCTTGGCAGCATCTTGGAGATTCTGCAAACGAAGTTTGATCATCTGCCGCAGCTCCTCCGCCTCCCGTCCCAGTTCGGCCACTTGCTGAGACATCTTTTCTGTATAGTACACGCTAGCGAGGTGCTGCAACTTCTCAGTCATCGCTTCCAGATCGCTGTGAATTTCCTCAGACTCTTCCAGCATGGTCTAGAGTGAAGTATCAATATTCACGATATTGATAGGTAGGTGGAGAGGTATTGGTAATCAACATGGTGTGGTGTAAACACCATCCGACTGGGAAGGGAGTAAAGAGATGTAATTCACCCTTCCCACGTGCACGGCATAGGGTGTAATCTTCACACCCCTGTGCCCACTCCCTACCTACTATTAACCCCATTTCACAGAATAAGAAATCGAAATTCAGAAACGGTAAACAATTTGCCGAGGCCACGTGTTATTAAGTGTTGGACCATGAGGCTCGGGCTCTGTCTACCACCCGAGCTGCTCCCTGGTGAAGGTAGGAGAAGAGCATCCCAGCAAGAGCAGTGCTCTGCACACAGGGTGGCTTCCTCAGGCCGCTGGGCCTCCTGTCTTTCATCACACGTATTTCAATGAAGGAGATGTGTTTCAGCTCTCATATTCTATACCTACGAAATGAAAATAAAACAAGAGCTCTGCAAACGAGGCAACCTAGGATCCCAAGAGGAATGAAACACGTCCTGGTCTTTCAAGACATTACCATCTACTGGGAGCGGGACTAACACGAATGGATTGACAACCATGTGCTGTGCACGGCCTGAGTGGAGTGAAAGAGAAGACAGGGGTGAGGAAGACAGAGGTGAGATGCACTGCAGGCAGTTGGAGAAGGCTTCCTGGAAGAGCCTTGCTCAGAGCCGAGTCTGAAGGATGTCTGCGTGCTGACCAACGGGGAGCAGCACAGACAAAACCACAGAGGGGAGTAGGCACAACGTGGGCAGGTACTGGGTGAGTGATGCATAGACAAGTGGGAGGTGGGGCATTAGTCTTAGGCAATAGACTCTGATTTTTAGAGTACAGCCTAGCCCGTGTGGCTCAGTGGTTGAGCATCAACCTATGAACCAGGAGGTCACAGTTTGATCCCCAGTGGGGTCCCTGCAGGAAGCAGGGATCAGTGATTCTCTCTCACCATTGATGCTTCTATCTCTCCCTCCTCCTATCCCTTCCTCTCTGAAATCAATAAAAAAATATTTTTAGAAAATAGAGTACACTTTTTCTAATAAACATTATATATGGGGTGTGCAAAAGTAGGTTTACAGTTATAATATAAATAAATAATACAGTAATTATTAAATAATAAAAGAATAAACTCTGTTTCACATACTCACAACTGCAAACCTACTTTGCCCACCCTGTATATGTATATATATATAAAAGCCTAAGCGACTGACCATTGGACCGGTAGCTATGATGTGCACTGACCACCAGGGGGCAGAAGCTCAATGCGTAGGCATGGAAACATGGAACAGACAGACTGATGAATCTCAGAAGGAAGTGGGGAAGGGGAAGGCAGGAAGAGATTAACCAAAGATCTTATATGCACAGATTCAGCCTGGCCTGCAGGGATTGGGCCAAAACTGGCAGTCTGACATCCCCCAAGGGATTCCAGATTGCAAGAGGGTGCAGGCCAGGCCGAGGGACCCCACCGGTGCACGAATCCGTGCAGTGGGCCTCTAGTGTAGAAATAAAATTTTCCATAATCCCATACCTGAGAGATAACTTTAAGTAAGTTATAACTGCTGTTACATGTGGGTACATTTCTAGGTAATTGAGATATTAACCCACCTATAATTTTCCATCTTTCTTTTTCACCTGACATTGGAAACATGCATTTTCTCTCTGTGCAATGTTTTTGGATAAACTCAGGTGGCTTCAGTTACGAAGGCAGGCACAGGAGAACTCGCTGGAACAGTGTGTACAGACCAAATTCTCTCCTGAGTGTCGTGGGAGGTAACCACCAACACCCAATATCTGTCCATCTGTACTCAACCCACCCAACTGCCCACGTCAAACAAGCCTGGGAATTGTCCTTGGCTCCTCCCTCCCGTTCAGCCACTCCCACAGTCTCCACATTCAGAATTCTAGCTCAGTAACAACTCTTGCTTGTGTCTTCTCTCAGCCTCCAAAGAGAGGCCTTGTTGCTTCCTCCTGGAATACTACAGCCACCTTCTAATCAATCACCTCCTATGTCTTCTTGCCTTCATTAACCTGCTCATTTCCACGGGGCAGTTTAGTCATCTTCCTTAAAATACAAGTCTGTATTTGTCACTTGCCTGCAGAACATCTGTCAAAGGCTTCAGAGTGAGTTTAGGATCAAGT
>NW_005872079.1:97466-106235 GCF_000147115.1 Myotis lucifugus
CACCTATTCCTGAGGACAATTCTTTAACCTTCTCAAACCGGGCAGCCTGGGTGGAGCACCCCCCTTTGGGCTCCTTCAGCAACTCGATCCCTTAATGCCTGCATCACCATCACCTGGAGTGTTATTGTCTAGATCTGTCTATCTCCGTCCTCCCTTTAATTATCAACTCCCTCGGGGTGCAGGGACAGGAAATACTGTTTGTACTCCAAGTGCCTCCTGAAATTCCTACTTTTGAAAAATACTTCATAAATGTTTGTTGAATAAACAAATGAGCAAAGGAGTTATTTGAAAGAAAAAGCCTTTATGGTCGTTTTAAAGATTGCATTCAATTCTATTATATCCAAAAATTTACTCAGATAAATGAACTGACATTTATGTTTCCTTTAAAATTCCACAAATTTCACTCTCGTGACTAATCCTGCATAAAATATTTTCTACATTGTGGACTATGGAGTAGGAACATTTTGATGATCATGATCCATTCTGCCAATTGTTTTTCAAAGAGATTTTATCAGGTTACCAGGAGTCTGTGAGAGCTCTCACTTCTTTAAATATAAACTTTAATGAACAGTGTTAACTTGATTGTTAAAATGTGTTCTCTCTCTTAAATTTGTATTTGTAGATTTCTAATGAGGCTGAATATTTTTTTCATTGTTTACAACCAGTTGTATCATAAGTCTGGTCTGTTAATATGTAAGCATATCTCCAAGTAGAAGATTGGGGTTGTTAAGAAAGATTTATTGAGAGAGTGTGTGTGATTGATTATAGAAGAAAGATTGTGGGTACAGGAAACCAATTAGAAGCCTGTTAAAGAAGTCCAGGGAGAAAATGAGGCTTTAATCTTAGAATCCTGTCAACTGGAATAGATAAGAGGATAGATTTAAAAGACATAAGCGTACAGAAATCAGAATAAAAGAAAGAGAAAACCTAAAATACTTGAGGGTATCCATGTAACTTAAAAGGCATTCTGTAATTTACTGCAAGATAACAGCTGTTAGATATCTATATCTAATTCAAACCCGAGTTATAAAAGAATGAAATAATTTCCTGGATGACATGCCCCAGAGAAAGCTGCAGAGGAAATGAAGCAATGCGGCCACCTTGTGATGCGGACTCATTTCCGGTTCCCAGCTGACCACCACTTCCTGTGGAAGGCCAGGAGACAGGCCAGGCGGAGGGCTGAGAAGGCGGAGGCCGGAGAACTCAACACCCACATGTCAGATCATGTGCTTAATGTCTGCACATGAGTTCTACCATTTGATCCTTGTACTAATTCTGCGGGATAAATCACTCGCATCTCCATCGTATTGATGGGAAGACTGAATTCAGAGAGGGAAAGTAGTTTCTTCCAAATCACACCGCCCTAAATGGCAGAGCTGGGTTTTCCCAGGAATCTGACTCGAGCCTACATAATCTTTCTGTCGGTCACTACATCTCTTCATGGGGAAGAATTCCCCACCGTATCCCAGCATACAACTGTTGCAAAGCAGCAGCAAAAAATGAAGCAATTATGTTTGTCTTGAGAAAGGAAAGTCTAGGGGAGGGTATCCATTTATTTATACAGTCTTATGAAATCTCACAGGTAGCTACTGTCAAACGACTGGACAAGTCATAGGGCTACCTTAGCTTTCTTTCTTTCTTTTTTTCTTTTTCTTTCTTTCTCTTTTTTAATCTAGCACCTACAGTAATTTGGCATTACAGACCTCTAAGTTTTCTCACTTAAATTAAGCTGCTCCTTTAGTTACTCTTTGAAAACTATTTTCCCCCAAGTTACCTGATGTGAAATGTATTGTTCCCGAAGTTGTTTTGCAGAATTCCACACAATCTTTGCATGTACCAATACTTTAGCTTTGTCAATCCACTTCAAAATGAATTCAAGCAGTTCATTGTATTCTTTTAAATGTGATGTTGCCTAAAAAAATCATTAACATTCAGATAACAAATGAAACCTCTATTTCTTGAATTTTAAATCAGTTTTCTGTCTCTTTTTGGATACAATAGTCCTATAGTTGTCAACGTAAGAAATGTCCAAACCCATAGATAATTTTTATTAGTTTATTTGAGGTAACCGATGACCTATAGCAGGGAGCAAGATCTCACAGAATAACACCTTTGCAGCTTCTTTTAAAAATTAAGGTGGGTATGTAAGGAAGACTGGAGAAGATTAGAAGGTGGTGATTGGATTACAGGGTAGTTAACAAGATTATATGCTCTCTTGGTTGGGGTTTATTTTAAAGGTGTGCTATTCTAGAAGCACAAGAACAGTGGACAGGGAGGGCTGGCTTAAAATCTTTCACTACAGAAGTTATAGGTCTGGGGCGGGACTCTCCACCATGACCTGCCCAGTTAGTAACTTACAATTGGCACCCAGTAGGTTACTTTGCATAGGAATCCTCCCCCCTTTTTCAGTTTACAAAAGGTATCATGAAAAAGCATGTCCTTGTTGAAAATATTGCAAGGACTTCCCAGTGACTTTAGGGTAAAGTCCAAGTACTTCATATGCTTGAATAATCTGTCTTTAAAGAAAGTTCTCTCTTCTTATCTCTTGTTCATCGATCTAGCTCCCTTTTCTGCCTCCCCCCTTCTGTACTCCACCCTCACTGAGGGTGGGGATTATGGCATTCCAGGTTTCAATATTGTCATTCATTGGTTGCCAAATCCTAATTGAACTTGTCCCTGGTTACAGAAAACATACACAATTGATTAGCAACAGTTGAGTCTATACTCAACAATTATGATGGATGTGTGTGACCTGAACCTGTTAAGTAAATGATAGCTATTAAGTATTATCTGTATATCTATATACATATCTTACTTTAAGATACTTGAATTCACACAAACTGAATTGTGAAATGTTAATGGATGAATATACATTTTACAAAATACTTTCCCAGTTTACAAAATATTCACCCCAAAAGTGTACTTACATGACCACCTTTGTCAATAAATTTATGATATGGCTTGATATCAAATAAAGGCAGGTTCTGTATGTCTAATTCTTAGGAACACAAGTGCGGTATGAAATAAGCCACTCTTAATAAATTATTCTCACCATTGTCAATATCATCTTTTTATTTATTTTCAAAAGAGGACAACAGAACAGAGAATTTCTGCCCTTGAGAAGTTGGATTCCTGGCCTGGAACACATACCTGGCTGAGCTTGAAGCACCGAGTCTCGGCCTGTCTGCTGGTCTGCTGGTGGAGTTCCGTCAGTTTCCCGACCTTCTTGGTCAGCGGCTTACCCAGTTGGCCATTCTGTTCCGAGAACTTTTGTACGGCTCCATCCAGTTCCATTAACTTTAAGTTACAGGCATCCAATTCCTCCCCTAGCACCTAGGTGGTCATCAAAATGAAAGAACATCAGACTACAGGAAATAAATGTCTCCAGATTTTTCAAGTTCAGAAGGATGATATTAAATGATCTTAGTATAAGACAAATACAAATGTTTTGTATGACCATGATCAGGTCATTTCCATTTCTTGGGGTGGAAGTCAGAGCAGGGTGTTTGGCAACCCTGGTGTTTATTTCCTATGAGGCTGAGAGCTCACATTTTCCTTCTGCTCCACCCAAAACGATTAGTCACTTAGCTCATCAGCAGAGTGAGAACTCAGATTGAGCTCCTAAGAACATCCTTCACTTTGGAATTGACATATCCATATTCCTAACTCATCATTGAGTTCTCTGACACTTCTCCTGCTTACCCACACATGCATGTATATTTATGAATAAAGTTCAATTGTGATGATAAACTATATCATGTAAATAGATCTATGCTATCATATTTATAGAGTTTCTTGATTGCCTCTCTTTACTGTCTGGTTTTAAGGAAGCTTGCTGATCAAAAAGCTCTTCTTTTTTTTTTTTTAAAAAAAAAGATATTCCCAAAATGTACTAACTCCCAAAAAATACTGAATGCATTCAGCAGCACTCCTTGTGTTCCCAGTTCTCTTTCCTTACCTTTTGGTCAGCTTTAGCTTGAACTAAGTTATCTGTCTTTGCTCTCAGCTTAGTTAGAATAGTTGTTAGATCTTTGGTTATCTTCTGAATTTGCCGGCTGAACTCCTGGCTTGTGGCCTTGCTCTGTTCAATTTGTTTTACTCTGTCCTGGATCTAAACAATCAACAAGAACAGCAAAACCAAGCATGGTTAAACTTGGGTAACATACGAAAAACCTCATTGTTGACGAGAGATTTCAGGTGGTTCCTGCTGCTTTGGCATCTATGAGCTTTGTCGAAGCAGCCCCTGTAGTTACAAACTCACATGTTTTCCATGCAGCCTCCCTCCCCCATCTTCAAGCATTTGCTGCAGGTCTATCTGCTGCTCTTTCAGTAAAGGAACAAAACAAGCAACACAAGTACAGTGATTCACTCATCAAATATTTAGCGTCTGCATAGATGGCCATGTAGATAGCGGAGCCCGAATCTCTGTTTACTAACACTGTGACCTTCAATGCACAGACTCCTCCTCTAAGAATTTTTCTTTATAATATGCAGAACTCTCCTTTATAACTGGAACGCACACATGTTTCCAAGCACCTTTCCATGAGCAGCTGCTAATGACCTGGTAACTGTCTATCTTTGCAGTCGCGTCCCTAGAGGATGACAAGAGAACATTAAGCACCTCCAGTGGAGATGCTTTTACATGTTTCTAATGGCTGTGGTTTGATTTGATAACAAATATTCATACTTTGGCTTATAATAAAATGCCAAAGGAAAGATGCTAAAGAAATTTTCTCTTTGTTTAAATGAAAGGCTAGAAGGGTGACTGGTAGTGCCTCTGGGCACTCAATGAATATTTGTTAAACACATGGTAAATATCTTATTTTTATTGTTGTTCCGTTAAATCTTTTTTTTTTTTTTTTTTGGAAAAAGGTAAGGGAAAGCAGGTAAGTTATTTCTAATTATATGACATTATTATTGTTCATGTCTGTGATCATCTGTTGTGTGTGTGTGTTTTATCTAACAGTATTGTTTTTTTGTTTTGTTAATCCTCACCTGAGGATATTTTTTCCATTGCTTTTTCAGAGAGAGTAGAAGGTCAGAGAGGGGTAAGGGAGAGAGAGAAGCAATGATGTGAAAGAGACACATCAACTGACTGCCTACTGCATGCGCCCCAAACAGGGGGCAGGGAGCAAACTTGCAACCCACATACATGCCCTTGATGGGAAATCGAACCGGCGACTCTTCAGTGTGCAGGCGGACACTCTAACCATTGAGCACACTGTCCAGGGCAATAGTATTGTTTTATGCTGATCAGATTTTAAACTCTCTATCCATAAAGAAGTCCTTGTGAAAATCAAGAACTCTTGTACAAGAACGCTGAGCCTATGAAAGAAGGGAAAGGCACTCTTTCTTGGGCATGGGTTTACCTGGTCATGGACAGTTCCTAGGTTCAATGCCACCTCCGCTAGCTGCAGGGAGAGCTCAGAAGGTAGTATAGCATAAAGACCCAAGTACTTGGTCTTCTGCTCCTCGGCTACTGCCTCAATGTTCTGTCGGTGCTTTGTGGCTTCTGTTAGGAGAATCTGAAGAAAAGATCAAAACAAGAAATGTCTGGGAGCCTAAAGAAATTTCCATGGGTATAGAGACAAGACAATGTATTGTCCATCAGTACATGATTAAATGTGGAATTAGAGAGACATCTTAAGAAAAACCAAGCTTTCCTTTAGCCTCTGAATAAGAAACATGTCCACTTTATACAGAACAAACAAAAACCCCATCAAATAATACTAAAAGACTCTTATATAACACATTTCTGAAAATTTGTAATTCAATATTCTAAACAAATGTGTCATATTAAAATCAGGGCAATTTTTTAATGATAGGTATAAGGAATGAGGAGAGTTTTGTACCTGAAGTTCTTCAAGTTGAGCATCTATTTCTATTGTTGGATTCTCCAAATATTCCTTCGTTTCCCGAACCCAAGATTTCACAGAATTGATTTGAGTCTCCACCCCTTCTCGGTCCTTCAACTCCCGCTTCACCACCTTGCCGTGACTCCTCACTTTCTCCTGCATGCTTCAGAAACATTTCAGGGAGAAAGCAGAAGTGAACTGGAAATGAAAGGAACCCCTAGCTCACAGCATTATATTATCCAAAACAGACATTTTTTTAAAGGTGAAATCTCGTATCTCTTTGCAACTAAATTCGCGTCCCCCAAACTGTCAGATAATTTTCAGTAAGACTTACGTTTGGTCCAAGTATACTGGAAGAATATATATCAGGTGAAGTGAATGATTTTTCCCTGGAAAATTGAGAACTGACACACTCCACTGCTACTACATTGCCATTAATGTTCTATGCAAAATAACCGGGACGTTGTTTATTTAGTTTCTCTCCAGAAATCGACTCACATGAATTGGGGTCATCAGCCTTTAAAAGTAATGTGTAATTGGAGTATCTGTGGCCATTAGAAACCAGTCTTTGAAGTCAAGCTTTGGAAATGTTACAGTTAATAATGTTCAACACCCAAATTGTAAGTCTTTCTTTGAATTGACATAAATTTGGTTTAAAAGTTTAAATAAGTGGAGCCCAATTACCCTGAATTCTTCTATAACTGAAGAGGTGGAAGTAGGACATGTATGAATAATAGTAGCTAATACAGCAGTTAAATTATCTATTGACATTTCTTCTCTGGCCCCATAAGTGAATCAGGCTGGTTATACATCATTAAGTTTACTTCCTCTAGCTACAAAGTGCGAAAAGGCCTATTTGCCTGAACTTTGGCATCATCCTTGGTCTGATCTCTCAGTCATCCAGTTTAGCCAGTGAGTTACCAAGCTTTTCAGACCCAGGTTCTATGTAGCTCTCAATTGTTCAGCTCTCAAGCTCTGTTTCTCAGGAAGAGCGGCATCACCCAACAGTTCCCTGAAAGTGACATGCTCACTTCCAAGGTTTCCTACAGGCTCGTCCCCTCTTTGCACAATTCTCCTCTCCCCTGGCTGCCTCCTCCAGCTGCTCAGTCTGCAGCTGAGGAGAGCCTGCCGTGCCTGCCCTCCTAGGCCCCTTGTCTCTGCTTTGGGTTCCTTTCTCACCCTTTTCATGCTTTCCCCAAACGGCCCCTGCAGTTGCCCATCTCTGCTGCTTGACTGTGAATAGCATGAAGGCACCGACTGAATCTGTTCGGTTCATCCCTGTATTTCTAAATACTACTAGATATGTGTTTGTCGGATAAATAACTGAAGAGCTAAGAAAAGTGGGGAGCAGGGAGGAAGGGAACAGATCCCCCCTCCCCCAACTGTAAGGTGGCATGATGGAGCACCCCCAGACTCCAAAACCGCACTCATCCCTTTGGGTCATGGCCGGGTTCAGTAACAGAATGAAGGGCGTATCCTTACTTCAGGCACCGATCTTGCATGGCTGTGATTTCCTGCATGACGGGCGGCTCCTCCCCGGGGGGTGGAGCGGCCCCATCGGGGAGCATGCTCAGCGCCTGCTGCCGCAGCATGCCGAGGGCCGCCTGCTGCTGGTCCAGCTCCAGCGTGAACGTGTCGTGATGCTCCAGCAGAGCTAAGAGTTCCACTTTTGAGGCTTTCTCGGCCGAACTTTCCGGTAATTTGCCTTCTAGCTGATTGATCGTGTCAGTGGCTTTCTTAACCTGATGAAAAATGTTTGTAACATGAAGCTAAAAAATAAACTGAAAACATGGGGCAACTCCTATAAACACACATTTGACACTAGTGCAGTGGTTCTCAACCTGTGGGTCGCGACCCCTTTGGGGGTCGAACGACCCTTTCACAGGGGTCGCCTAAGACCATCGGAAAACACATATATAATTACATATTGTTTTTGTGATTAATCACTATGCTTTAATTATGTTCAATTTGTAACAATGAAAATACATCCTGCATATCAGATATTTACATTACGATTCATAACAGTAGCAACATTACAGTTATGAAGTAGCAGCGAAAATAATTTTATGGTTGGGGGTCACCACAACATGAGGAACTGTATTAAAGGGTCGAGGCATTAGGAAGGTTGAGAACCACTGCACTAGTGCATCAAAGCTCATTAAAGATGAGGGTGTAAACTCTAAATCCCAGGAAACTAAAGCCTGGACAATCTTCCTGACATGAAAGGAAAAACCATCTTTATAATTCTGGGTTTAAAGCTTTAATCTCAAAATAATATCAGGGCTAGCAGAGATTGCATAACATAGAAAAAGTGTGTGTGTGTGTTTTAAGTAAAGGACAAATGAAAAACTCCAATATTTCTAAAGGAGGATGTGTCTTCAAACATTGAATCCTACTTAAAAAGATGAAAAAAATTAATATAGGACTTGGGACATTGGTTAAATTCCTGCTCATTTCCATGGCAAAGAAAGATGTATTTTATAATTTTTCAGGGCGAACGTTTCACTAAGAAACTGGCAAATGGAGGAAAGTGGGCTTGTCCTCCTTTTAAACTTTCATTTCTTGGTTTTCTTATTAAAATGATTGGACCCTGACTTGGGACTACATTGCAGATTGCCTGTTGTACGGTGTTGCATAATTTGGTTTTCATGCCATTGAAATAGAGATGTGGGGGGAAAACGCTTTGTGCTTTCACAAAGCCAATTGAAAACAAAAGCAAAACACTGCTTTTCAAAATACACGATCATCAGGGAGGAAATGATCCTGAGCCCAATAACGAAGGAAATCACCTTCTTGCCGAGGTTCTTCCACGCATCTGCCGCATCCTCCAGGATCTTCTCCTGGTCCTGGGCCACCGCCCGGAGCCGCGCCCAGCGCTGCCAGACCGTGGTCATGGACCTGCCGATGGTCGCTT
>NW_005872079.1:106335-110338 GCF_000147115.1 Myotis lucifugus
CATATATTCTTTTTTCCTCTGCTAACTCTTACTTTTACATCGGATTCTTCATCGAGTCAGGCTTGGATTTTTTTTTTTTTTTGAAAGAGGCAAGGTGGATATTTATTTGTTAAAAACCAAAGTTTATTTGCTACTTGAGATGGAATTCTCCCATCTTTAAAAGGCAGCAAAAATATAAGGGAACTGAGTTTAGTATTTAAGGATGGTATAATCTATGTTATATTGCTATGATATATGAGGGTGACTTCGCTACTATTTGCTAAATTGTATTTGAATTCATCTAAGTTATCACCAGAAAGGATTTACTGGAATTCATTGCATCACACTTTATCAGAAGCAATTGCTCTGAATGTCTTTTTAAAACCAGCTGTGCATTTCCAACTGAATCCTAAAAAAAGTGACAGACAGCATGCAATTAAGTAAAAACTGCTAGGAAACATGCTTAACGTATCCTTTTCGTGTTTAAGGAGCCCCGGTGAAGATGGATTGACCTGATTCTGGAACTGCAGTATCACTGAGACTCTTTACAAAGACAATGAAAGGAAGTTAAAAATAACCACACAACTAACCTTGTGCTCGGACAGTTTTTCTTCTGCTTCACGACTAGAAGAAGTCTTCAGTAAAGAGAATTCAGACAACTTCTTTTCGGCAGCATTCATCAATTCGATAACCTCTTCCCTTGCTTTCTGGTAATCCTGCCACTGAGCCGCACACCTTGAAAAGGTGCAACAAAAACCAGTAAGCAACATCAAATCCCAGTCACAGAGCTCTGACATCAAGATGCCTGATGGCACTCGAGAGAGAAGCATGAACTTAGGTGTGGATGTTCATTAGTACATTCCTGTTTTCCGTGTGAAAATTCATTTCAAAACACCTCATATTTCTGCCCAGCTGGTGTGGCTCAGTGGTTGAGCATCGACCTAGGAACCAGGAGGTCACGGTTCGATTCCCAGCCAGGGCACATGCCCAGGTTATGGGCTCCATCCCCAGTGGGGGGTGTGCAAAGGCAGCCGATATATGATTTTCTCTCATTACTGATGTTTCTATCTCTCTCCCTCTCCCTTTCTCTCTGAAATCAATAAAAATATATTAAAAAAAAAAAACAAAAACACCCTCACATTTCACTAGAATACAGCGATTAAAACCACTCCGATACCTCCGCAAGAGATCGAGCTGGGCGTGGGAGTCCTGGATCACCCTCCGGCTCTTCTCCTCCAGCGTCGTCATTTTCTGTGCGAGCTCCTCTTTGGCAGTTGGCTTGATGAGTGGGTCCAGGGTGGCGACCAGGCCGTGGAGCTCCTCCAGGTTACTCTGGAACTGATCCTCTGCGCTAAAAAACTCCGTGTGGCTTCTGAGACTGTCCTCCGCACTCTCCACGTCCACGCCGCTGCCTGCCAGCTGCAGCATCTCGTGGGCATCCTCAAGCCAGTCGCTCGCGGCTTGAAACACTTGATAGTACCTTTGACATTGACTATATATTTGAGTCAACGTAGCCTGAAACATAGTCATTACAAACACAATCAACCCTCAATTGCAGTGTGTTTGCAGAAAATCGTGAATTTTTCCGGTTCTTTTCCAGTCCTTTGTCATGTGGATGAATGTGTATAAGTGAACTGAAAAGTTGGTGGGTTTTTTTTTTTTTTGGTGTAATCCATTGTTATCCTTTGTTTTCTCTTCTGCTAATCTTGCTATAATTGTATTATTATAGTTAAAATATGTAAACAGAGACAGAAATGAAATAGAAATGTATACTGGTATCTTGACTAGTTCTGAGACTGCCTCTCACATGTGTATGGCATACTATACATACAATAATGCTTAGTCATATGTGGCAGACTGAATATTGACCAAAGTGAAATACTGTCTCCGTTGGTTAGAAGTGTAACAACACCAGTGGGCATGTAAGCCAGTACAGTCACTGTGGGCAACAGTACGGAAGTTCCTCAAGAAATTAAATACAGTACAACTGCCAGATGATCCGGCAATTTCACTTCTGGGTACTTATCCAAAGGAAACAAAATCATTATCTTAAAGAGATATCTATACTCCCACACGCTATGCAGCTCTCATTTCTTTATCCCCAAGTAAAGTCATGATGAATATTCTAGTCTTGCTTCTGTGGTGCCACAGGGAAGCGAGAGAAGATGAAGCACTCCTCCCCGAGGAAGGGGTGAACAGATGGGGCAACTGATGGGAGACCCCAGAAAAAAACGTGGCTCAGCATCAGGGTCAGGGCTGTATCATCCATCTGCCCCTCTCCATTTGGAGATTCTTCATCCATACTAATCTTATAAATGCCAAGTTTTGCATTGTTTAAAAAGGCATCGCTAATTCATCATTGCTAATTTGTTTATTACTGATGTACTCACCACGGTATTAAATCCATTAGGGCTATCATTTATTACCTCTCATAAAGGTGAGAGATAGTAGGGGTTACTGTATAACTAAGTGAGGCCAACATGGAAATCACATGAAATGAATACCACATCCGTAAACAATAAACACATCCTTTTGAGTCACCATCAGTTAAAGATGATTCTACATAGTATCATCAAAGAAATATTTAAGGCAGCAATTCTAACAAACAACAAAAAAACAACACACAAATATCTCACACACGTCCACAAATAAGCAGAGTGGGGAGAAGACAGGAGGAGCCCTTGTACCCACCTGCCTGGTGCGTAAAGCTTCCTGAATGTCTCCGTCCAGCTCCGAGAGCTCGGCCAGCGTGTGCTGCAGGTCGGCGGAAATCAGCTCCTTGGCTTTGGTGAATCTCTCCGTCTCCTTGTCGCTCAGGGCCTTCATGATCCTGAGGCTGGACTGCACCTCTTCCTGATGAATCTGGACCTTCCTGATCTCCTCCTGGATGTCCCGGAGGTTCAGGTCCAGGCACACGGGCCCGCCGAGTTCCGCCTGCACACCCCTCAGCCAGGCCAGGGAGCGGCTCAGCTCGGTCTGGAAGTCTATGCTCTGCACCATGCGGCTCTCACACTCGGTCACGGTGGCGCCGATGGCCGCCGTCAGCAGTGTTAACTCCTCCTGCCAGGCCTGGATCTGCTGCTTGGCTTTCTCGTAAGCCGAGGGGTGGAGGTGTGGGACCAGATCTTCGAGATGCATGGCCAGGCGTTTGAGCAGAATCGCCGAGTCCTGGAGGCTTCCCGCCAGGGAGTGATACAGCTTGAGCTTCTCCTCCGCGGGCAGCGTCTCCTCGTTCACTTGGGACTGCTCTGCCCGCACGGCCTCCAGCTGTTTCCGCAGCTGCTGGCCCATCTTCTCGTGCTCTTGATACGCAGCCGTGGTGTCCTCCAGTAAGCTCGCCCTCTGTTCTGTCTGCCGCTTCAGCCTGTGGTACGAGGCGACAAGCTGCAGCATCCTGTCGGGCTGCCACGGCTGCCCTGTGCTGCGGAAACTTTCCTTCTTCTGGCTCAGCTCATCCACGGCCTCCCCGAGGCCCGCCACCTCGCCCAGGAGCGCCCTGCAGCCCTCCTGAAGGCACAGCGCCTCCTCCACCGTCAGGGCGCTGGGGACGGGGCTCATCTTTAGGAACTGGTCCTCCAGGTCGCTCAGAGACTGGGCGGTCAGCTCGATCAAGGAGGCGTACTCTTTCCGAGCGAGAATGGCTTCCTGGACCTTGTAGAACTTGTCTTTGGCCAAGGCGACGATGACATTAAATTGCTGGGGCAGAGCGTTCAGCTTCTCGTCCAGGTAGGAATGATCGACTTCGCTCAGCGAGGGCAGGATGGCCTGCCCGGTCCGCTGCAGGGTCAGGAGGAGGCTTTCGTACTCCGGAGATTGTTCGAGGAGGTGCTGGTACTTGGCCAGTTGCGCCTGCAGCTCTGAACTCTCATTCATTAGGTTGATCTCAGGAAAGGTGACAATGTCTGCTTGTTTCAGCCAGTGACAAGCTTTATCAAAATCTTCCTTGAAATGCTTCCTGGAGACGAAGCTCTTCTCCAGCTCTTGGAGCCTCTGGCTGCACTTCTGCAGGACGGCGTCGTACACG
>NW_005872079.1:110438-123673 GCF_000147115.1 Myotis lucifugus
CTTGCCCAGCACCTCGCCCTTGTCCTGCTCCGTGGCTCCTTTCATCAACTCACGGCCCTGCGCCCAGAGGCCAGTGACTTCACTTTGGTAGGTCTTGAGGCTGGCCTGGGCGCTCCGACAGGCTTTGATCTGTTTGCTCACGTCGTCCGGTAGCAGGCAGATGTGCTCGCGAAACAGTATCTTTCGCTCGTGCTGCTGGATCTGGCTGGTCGCCTGGAACAGCGCCATGAGAAACTGGGTCTTCTCGGACAGGGCCTTGTTCAGGTACTTGCGTCTCTGGCCCACGAGGTCGCTGAGACAATGGACATGCCTCTGTGCGTCGGCGAGCGCCTTCTGGACGACCTGCCGCTCGTTCAGGCCGAGATCTGCCATCACCCTGTCCGCGTCCTTCGTGAGGGATTTCAGGAGCATCTGCTTGGCCTCCAGTTCACTGCAGACGGTGAGGTGGTCCATCAGAAGGTTCGGAGCCACGTCGGGAGGGGGGCTCTGCTTGAGGGCCTCGGCGATGCTGGGCTGCTGCTCCTCCGCCCACTCCATCAGCTCCTGGAACCTGGCCTGCACCACGCTCAGCTCCTCCAGGTTGGCGACTGAGACTTGGATTTTCCTAGTAATGAGGTCCTCCAGCTGAGACCAACGCTGTTCAAGGTGACGCGTCTGCTCTTTGACTAGGTCCCTGTCATCTAAATTCAGATGCTCGATCACGCTCTGCTTTCTGTCTTTCAGGTCCTCGATGGCCTGCTTCCTCTCCTGCAAGGCCGACGCCAGCTTCTTCAGAGCTTCCAGGTGGACCGCGGTGCTCTCCGCATCGGATCTGTAAATACACAGAAGACATCAAAGCAAATTAGCCAACTCGGTCTCTGTATGTGTTCATACCATGTTCTATCACATGTCTCCTTTAAGAGGATTTCTTCACTTGGAGTTTACTGACCCAAGTGCTATAATTACTAGAGAATGCAAGACCCATGTCTTTCTATATCAGAAGTGGGGCCCAAAACAAATGGCCTACATGAAGCATGCCAAGCTCAAACTCAAAGGCTAACATGGGCCAAATAAATGAGACATGCAGCCCGCAGGCCGCGGGTTTTACATGCTTGGCCTACATACTTCCTTTCTACTCTTCTGGATCCTACTGCCCTCCCGACACGTCTGACACCTGCTTTTAGCTTCTTCCTCTGGCCCTTGCAAAGTGAGCAAAATCGGCACATTAACAAGATCCCTGGATGACTTGTGTAAACATTAGACATTGAGAAGCACTGATCTCTGCTTTCTTGAAAATGACACTTAAAGAGATTAATAAGTGGCCAATGATGTATGTGCTTTCCTGTGAGAAGAAGCTCAAGCAAACACTATAGTGCTAGACAGGAAATCTGCAAGACATAACCAAGGGCTCTCTCAGCTACTCATTTGTGAACTCAGATATATATATATATCTTTTTAACACTTAGCCCAGTGGTCGGCAAACTCATTAGTCAACAGAGCCAAATATCAACAGTACAATGAATGAAATTTCTTTTGAGAGCCAAATTTTTTAAACTTAAACTATATAGGTAGGTACATTGTTATTAACTTAAATTAGGGTACTCCTAAGGCTTAGGAAGAGCCACACTCAAGGGGCCAAAGAGCCACATGTGGCTCGCGAGCCGCAATTTGCTGACCACGGCCTTAGCCAAGGATATGTTTTTATTGATTTTAGAGAGAGAGGAAAGAGAAGGGGGGGGGGGAGAGAGAAACATCCATGTGAGAGAAAACATTGATCAGTGGCCTGCTATATGCATCCTTTTACCCACTGGTTCAATCAACAGTGAGTGAGGAGAACCAGGGCTCTCTATCCATATGACAACATGAGTTTCTTTCTTTTCTTTTTTTTTTTTAATGTGTTTTTATTGATTTTTGAGAGAGGAAGGGAGAGGAAGAGAGGGATAGAAACATCAATGATAAGAGAGAATCAGTGATAGAATGCCTCCTGCATGCCCCCTACTGGGAATCAAGCCCGCAACCCGGGCATATGCCCTGACCTGGATTCAAAATGTTCATGGGTCGAAGCTCCACCACTGAGCCACACCCAGGCAACATGAGTTTCTTAACAATGTTTTGTCAGTGTTGATAATGATTGACAATGGATGTTAAAAACATTAAGAAAGGCCTTTTCCGTTTTTATAGAAATTAAGAAACATCTGGCTTAGTATTCTGGGATGTGCCAGAGCACTGCTGTTACCTGGCCAAGTTATCCCATTCTGTAGTAAATTTTTCCAAGAACACCTCGACGACGCTCATGCAGTCATGGTAGTCTCTTGTCCTCTGGAGATCCTCTTCCCTTTGCAAGCACAGGCTGTTGGACTGAAGGCACAGATCCAGCCACTGGTCGTTCAGATGACTGATCTCCTTGTGTTCCGGAGACTCCTGCTTCTTGGTTAACTCATCCACCTTTTCCGTAATAGCCGTCACCGACGCCTGTTTGCACTGTAGTTTCTTAACAAAATCCTGAAGGTAACAACACCGACAAAATAGGTAACCTGAAATAAACTCCCCAATAAATATAGAGGGAAGCATAGATGTAATAAGCCTAACGAACTAAGCATGTATAATTAATGGGTCATGCGGAACAATGAGAGACTAAAAATGATCATACCTCTTTATGAATACAAATTTCCAAGTGTATAAGAATCAAAGGATAACTGTAGTACTTTCTTTTATTGTGTAATTTTGAACAGTATAAAGAAAAACGGAGAAATGTAAAACAATATTATATTCACTAAGGAAAAAAGTTAATATTGTATCTTAAAGTGCAGCCTTAGTTTCCTAAAAACTTTTGAAGTTCATGCTTTTGAGAAAAAAAAGTAATCTAAATTTATGTCATCTTGTTTTTTCTGCATATGCAAATAATATTTTAGTAGAAACTATAAATGGTTCACTTTCATAGAGAAAAGATAAACTTTAAAGTTTGTTAAAAATCTGGTACAACTTCCAATCAAGTTAAAATAATCTTCTATTAAGTTATGTGTAAATATGGAATAGCAATGATATTTCTATTACAAATATAATTATATATTAATAAATATCGAGTTTATATTCAAATATGTATCTAGTTGATTGGTACACTTACATTCCTACAGCTTCAATTATTTATATATTAATATATTATATATTTACTAGATGCATGAAAATTCTTCACTCGGTGTTGGGGGGGTGTCCCTCAGCCCGGCCTGTGCCCTCTTGCAGTCTGGGAGCCCTTGGGGGCTTAGGTGGTTAGACATCCTTACAGCTGCCACGGAGGCAGGAAAGGCTCCCACCACCTCCAGCCGTGAGCCTGGCTCAGGGCTTCTGGCTGAGCGGTGCTCCCCCTCTGGGAGTGCATTGACCACCAGGGGGCAGCTCCTGTATTGAGCGTCTGCCCCCTGATGGTCAGTGCGTGTCATAGTGACCAGTCATTCTGCCGTTCGGTTGATTTGTATATTAGCCTTTTATTATATAGGATTCATATAAAATATACTAGAGGCCTGGTGCACGAATTTGTGCACAGGTGGAGTCCGGCCGGCTGCTCCCGCCCTCGATCTGGGTGTTGGGAGCCAATTGGGGGCCAGGCCTGCTGGAGCAGGGGACTGATAGGGGCCCAGATAGGCTGGTTGGCTGCCTGCAGTGCATGTCATAGCCACCGGTTGTTCCCATCATTCTGGTTGTTCTGCCGGTCCGGTTGCTGGGCTTTTATATATATATATATATAGATAGATATAATATAACATGTATATTATATATTTTATATATTTAACATGTATTTAATTAATGGGCACATTGACAGTCCTGCAACTTCAGCAACACTGTGATGAAAGATGATAAGTGATGAGGGCTTGTGTGTGTTTAGAAGCAGAGGCTTCTGGTTGTATCAGCTAAACCACAGTGCCTTGCTCAGGAACAAAGTGCAGAGTGAGGGGCCTTTGATTCAAGTGGCCAATTGGAGCTCCAATAAACTATCTGAATGTTTACTTTCACTTTTAAAAATTACTATTTTTATTTTTCAATTACAGTTGACATTCAATGTTATATGAGTTTCAGGTGTATAATATGGTTGTTAGACATTTACATAACTTCCAAAGTGATCCCCCTTAAGTGTAGTGCGCACCTGACACCATACTTAGTTATTACAACATTACTGACTATATTTTTTTTGCTGTGTTTTACAAATGTTTGCTCTCTGATCTGTCCTTTCCTAGCACCAAATGAAGGTCTTTCTGAGTCTTTGTATTCCTTCAATAGCTATGCTAATGTTTAAGGATTGAGGGACACACCCATCTTGGCCTTCTCTGTCTCCCCCCGGGAGACTCACTCTTTCCTACCTTCACTTGGGAAACCATGTTCTGTGCAATGTTGAGCTCCAGTTCTGCGTGTCTCCGCCTCATATTCTGCAGTTGCTGGTCGGCGTCCTGGAGGTAAATCCAAAGCTCAGCCTTCATGTGCTTGATCTCCTCCCAGCCCTGAGTTAAGGTCTGAGCCTGGGCAAGCCTTTGTTCGATCTGGAGGGAACACAGAGGCGAAAGTCAGCGTTAACAGATGGAGGCGTTTATGTCCAGTGAATCAGAGATGCAGTTCCTCAGCCTGTCCATGTACACGGGCCAGTACACATGCATGCGTACACACACTCTGCTGTACATCCACAATGAATTCTTTCTTTGCTTCAAGAAAAGCAGATGTTTCTTTTTATACTTAGGTTTTCTAAGGACTTTTCATGTATAAGACATGCCATATACTTTCAAGCAGTATCATGAGACTTTAAGAAGTTTTAACAATCTATTAAGTTGCCCTAATGGTTTTTTATATTTGGCGTTTTCAACACCTGAATAACTCGCAACTTCAATCTTGGGGTTAACGAGAAAAGACAAATTATTCTCTATTATACATTCGTTGTTAATTCTTATAAAACACTGAGTTATTAATGTTTTAAATATATTTTTAGATCTGCTTCACTGCCTTTTGAAACAATATAATTTATTTCAATAAATCATTTCTGTGAAAACATATAAATTACTGCATTTTCATCAGGATTAAAGACAGACTTGGTTTGAAAATATAATATAAAAAAGAGTAACCTTCATTATTTTGAGACATTTCTTGCTCTGGGTGATTTTACTGTCCTATAAATATTTATATATTAAAAACCTAAACCAAGTCTTATTTTTCTTTTAAACCCAAAAGTATTAAAGAGGTTAAGGCACATGACCCTGTGCTGCCATCTGTCTGTTGTGGACAGTACTGCTAATTCATCACAGCATTTTCCACTGAGCCCAGAGGCAGCTCCAGAATCCTTCCCAACACCACACTCAGCCACTGCCAATGGCATAGAAGGCCTTTGACAGCCCTAACATAAAGCAAGGATCAGGAACACACACCCTCCATAGTAAGTGTTACCCAAAGGAAAAGATGGAAAGGAGAAAACAAAACAAACAAAAAATGAGTGGAAAAATAGGGAGAATGGTAATCAAGGAAAAAAAAAAAAGAAGTGGAATGAAGTACTAATAATTAGCAGATCAATGGGACTAGATGTTTCAGTTCCAACTCAGTGGCATTGGGAACGGAATGTGCTTATTTTTCTGTGACTTAGTTGAAATTCAAATATCTATTCATTATAATCACCATAGGAGATTTACAGCAAGAATGACTCAAGGAAATATTTTCTTTAAACTTCTCACCCAACGTTCAAACAAGAGAATGTAACAGAACAGACAAATCCAATGGCTTACGTGCCTTACCATTTGCTCTGTTTGTTGAATGTCTTTTGCCGTGGTTTTCACTGAAGAGTTCGACAAGTCGCACATGGAGCAGAGGAGGTCCAAATAGGTCCTGGCCTGCTTCTGCAAAGCTCTGAAGTGCTTGACCTTAAACAAACACACTTGTCAGAATGGAAGACATGCACGCCATCCTTACACAGCACATCTTTGTGCCATTTGCATTACCTTGTTGACATTTCAAAAATAATTTTGCTATGTTCAGTATATACAACCCTTGTTGTAAATAGCGTGTATTAGTAATTCTCAGAAAGAATTCAAAACACACTGGCAGGGATCCTTTGCTTATCACTTGCTTCTCATTGTGTTAAAGCCGGTACGGTCTGGTAAAAGGAAACACCCAAGAAACTCCTATCCTATATTTTTTTCCTGCTTCTCAGCTCACATTCTAACTGTTCTCTGTTTCAGAGAAAGAATCTTTACTCTAGCCGGCTTCTTAGCATGTTTTCACATAGTCTGGAGACATAAAGGGGGAAAAAAGGTCATTGTGCACCTGCAGGCTTCATTGGAGTTTGGGACAAATTAGATGGCTGGGCTCTTTTTTTTCCGAGGAAAGTTCGAGAAAGGCATTTCCTGGGGATCATTAATCTATACACACGGATATGGAGAAATGTGTCTTTTTGAAGATAGTCAGATATGTAGGCTCTGTTTTAGATCATGGGCATAAAGCAGTACATGAAACAAAACCTTTGTTCCCACGGAGCTTAGATTCCTATGAGAGGGGCAGGCAGGGATCAGAAGGGTAAAAAGCAATGGAAAAAATATCCATTTTTCAGAGATTAAAAAAAAAAGCTAACTATCATCTGAGCCTTCAGTGAGTCATAATCTTCTTGCTGGAGGAAGGCTGTACCTTCAATTTGTAAAAGCGCATTATCTCCGAGGCCCAGTAAGCGCAGTCCAATAAAACGAGGTATGCCTGTATTTAGGTATCCTCAGCAGCCAGCACAGTTTGGCACATAATGAGTACTTAACATGTTTCTATTGAATGTCTGAATGAATCACATCACATAACATAAACTTCAGGAGTCAGTACCTGCTTCACGGCTTCTGCCCTGCTGAGAGGTGGGTGCGGGCTTGGCTTTAAATCAGGTTGGACGGCAGAAAGCCAGGCCTGGCATTGCTGCAGCGTGTCTTGGCGACTGACATGCCTCTGCAGTTCATGTTCCAAACTCTGGTACACCTGCAACAGAACAGCCGTGCGCAGCTGTGAGAACCATCTCATACCCCTACCCACATCCCTGGGATCAAAGGAAACACATCCACCAGTCCACGGAAATGGATTTACCCGCCCCCCTCCCCAGGACTCCCCAGTACCATACACATATCAACAGAGTTTTCATATGTTCCAAAGGTGGCAAAGCACAATTGCCATCCCCAGTTTATTACTTCCCAAACCACACGTTACCATATAAATCCTGATCAGGGAAAGAACGTGGGCAAGGTTCATACAACTGTAAGGTGTGTTAGAATACGTAAAATCACTGAAGTAGATTGTCAAACAGAAATTAGAGGTTTTTTAGCTTCTCCATTATGGTATACAAATTGCAGTTTATGTTTAAGCTAGAAACTAAAAGTAAAAATAAAAGGCCATGTCATGAAAAGATAAACAACATTTCTCTAACCGAAATGCTGGGTGAAATCTGTTGATTCCCTAGCCCAGTGATGGCGAACCTATGACACGCGTGTCAGAGGTGACACGTGAACTCATTTTTTTGGTTGATTTTTCTTTGTTAAATGGCATTTAAATATATAAAATAAATATCAAAAATATAAATCTTTGTTTTACTATGGTTGCAAATATCAAAAAAATTCTATATGTGACACAGCACCAGACTTAAGTTAGGGTTTTTCAAAATGCTGACATGCCGAGCTCAAAAGGTTCGCCACCACTGCCCTAGACTTATGAATTCACCTTCCAAAAGTTAACTAAAAAGAAGAATAAAGTAATCCAACAAATAATTGTATATGATGACAAAGGAGGAAAAAGGAGTGAGACAAGGTTAGATGGGGCAGAGATCCAATCAGTGATTTAGAGAGCAAGATACAGCCTGGCTGCTGGAGCTCAGTTGGTTGAGGGTCAACCCATGCACAGGGATGTTGCAGGTTCGATTCCTGGTCTGGGTTCAATCTTCAATAGGGGGCATGCAGGAGGCACCTGATCCATGTTTCTTTCTCATCAATGTTTCTATCTCTCTCTCTCCCTCTTCCTTTAAGCAAAGAAACAAAAAGAGAAAAGAATTTAAAAAATGAGGAAAGCCTAAGAGATCTCTGGGACAGCATCAAGTGTAACAACATCTGCATTGTAGGGGTGTCAGCAGGAAAAGAATGAAAGGGATCGGGAACCTGTTTGAATAAATAATGGCTGAAAAGTTCCCTAAGCTGGTGTACTTAATCTTTGTTAAAAGGGCAATTCTTACTCATCTTAGCCTTATTTCTATAACCTTAGGGATTCCGTTTTAGCATAACTCATTACACCCATTAAAATATAACTCAAAATTGGTACTTGTTCTTTTTATCATTTTATGAATGCATAAAAATATTAGAGTAGAATGTAGGCTGCATAGAGTTAAAAAATAATTATTCTGGAAATTATTTTAGTGTTATAGACTGGCAAATTAGAAAAAATATTGGTGATTGTCAAATAAAAAACAAACAAAATTTAAATAAATTTGACATTAATTCACAGAATAAAAGGATTGAGAGAAAAACAAATGTCTGAAAGCGAAAAGTTCTGTGTCCACAGAGCCAGAAGTCTGTGCTCCTGTCGGGACATGCTCCAGAAATATGCCGAAGACTGAAGCATCTAAACTATTTACAACCCCCCTGGATTGCACAGGCTTTCTCCCTGCTTCACGGTCACTCCAGGCCGAGCCGTGGTGCTCACCCGCTGGGCGGTACTGCAGATGGCGGAGTAGCTGTCCCTCGTGCCCTGCAGATGCGCCTGCACGTGTTGTGTAAGTTTCGCTTGGAGGTGCTCTGCACACTGGCTGATCAAAGTGTCGCCTTTCGTTTTCAGGTTGTTCAGACGGTCCTCAAAGCCAGCAATTTCTTCCATCATTGCCTACAAAATAGGAACAGAGTTCTCGCAATTCCACTGTTAGTCTTTCAATAACCTACTTACTAAGCAGAAGGCCTAAGAGGAAAATTTCACTGTTTAATGATATTTTTGAAAGAGTTTGCAATTAACCTTGGTTACCATATAGCAAATGAAAAAAAAAAAGTATGTTTCAGGAATCCTCCAATAGGAAGAGTTGGTGAAAATAACAGATTAAGTGATGACGAAGTAACCTTTTAATTAGTTCATGGCTGATCTCAGCTAGAGAGATCTCTGCTCCCTAGTATTATTAACAGATAAAGGATGTTTATAAATCTTTCAGCTCTATCAATTATAATTCTGATATAATTTCATCCTAAAATAATCTAATTACTATTTAATTTACTAATATCCAATTTCTCTAATAATATGACATCTGATTTATATAATAAATAATCTAACAGCTAATGATTAATTTTCATAATATCTAATTACATTACATAATATTTATATTAATAAAAATAACATTTACCACTTACCACTTATTAAGTACTTGCTACAGTCCAGGAACTATGTCGAAATCCTGAGAAGTGTGTATTATTGTGATTGCTTTTCAGATGAGGAGACTGACGCACAGGGAGATTGTATAACACACTCAAGGTCACACAACTAGTGAATGGCAGAGCCCCAGGCTTGGGACCCACTCTGGCTGACCTCAGCTCATCCACCTCTATTCCCATGAGTTCTCTAGTGAGCTTTCTCATGGATCACTTAGAGAAGAGGAAGCAGCTTTTCCAATCAGGGTTTAATTTCCTCACTGCTCTATGGTACCAATAACAAGTGACACATTCCAGCACCAGGTGCCCTGGGTTGACACATCAATATCTCTAAGGGAAACCTAGTGGTCCCTCAGCAGCCTGGGGTCCATCACTTCATCCAATGGTGCTGCGTTAATGGTTATTGTCTACACCATATTTTAATGAGCCATTGTGTCTTCGAGTTAGAATAGAGTCACTACATCATGAGGTAATTTGGGGTGTGTTCTCAGTGCCTAATAGAGTATATCATATGATTAGTTTTCTATCCATATTTACTAAATAAAATGTTCTCCTACAGACAGGAATCCTGAAGCCCACAGGCATTAATGGTTTTCTTTGACACATCATAACTAAAATTCAGTTTCTTATTAAGGTCAGCAAGTTGCTCCATTAAATTGCAACCATATGACATCTGTCATCTGGCAGGTGGAATTACTAAAAATGCATATGAATGAAAATAAGAATGCCTCCTATCAGTACCATTTGTGGGTTACAAAAGTTTTCACATACATTATCTCCTGTGATGCCCTCAACAGCTATGGGATGGGGCTGGTATCACTATGGCCCTTTACAGAGGAGAAGGAGGAGACTCAGAAGTGTGTACCTGGTACCTGTACAACTTTGTTAACCAATGTCAACCCAATAAATTTAGTAAAAAGAGGAAGAAGAGAAGGAGGTTCAGAGAGGCTAAGTTCTCCCAGCTGAGGAGAGTCTGGCTGGAGGCCAGACTTTCTGGTTACTCTTTCTGTATCCTATCGTTGGCTGTACTTTTCTAAATTAAAGACCATCTTTCTGAAAAATTATTCCATATAGATGAAATTCTGCAATAGGAAACTATTAGCTGGGAAAAAATGCTAGTGTGTTCAGAGTTGAATGCCAGGATTCAGCTACTACTGAGTCAATTAAATATTGAATTCAACTGTTCTCAATTATCAGAGGTTCTTGGAACTCAGACCTGATTATTTAACTACAATCATATAATCTTGACATGCACACACACACACACACACACACACACACACACACACGCAAGGCTGTAGAAGGCGTCCTGTATTCTTCAGCTCTTTAGAGACTAGACGTACCTTGTGGTGGGCCAGTTGCTGGGTGATTGTCTCTAGGCTGCTTGTGTCCATGAGGTCAGGGGCCACCAGCCTGCCGGACATCTGCAGCAGCCACTTTTCCACCTCCTGGAGCTCACTGTTGTAGTCTTCATGGTCTTTGACCTTCACCTCAAGACTGTGAACATGCTCCTGTGAAGCCAAGTGCCCATTAGAGGTAACTTTCAAGCCAAAACCAAAACAAAACAAAACACTCAAAACTGTTTTATATTTTGAAAAACCCAGTGCAACTCATAGCGTAGAAGGCTCATATAGCCAGCTCTAGTCTCACCACTAGGATCAGATAAAACAGAAAAAGTCATTATGCCATCGAATAAAAGAAAAGATCCTGACCCATCCCAGCCCTTAAATTTTTCTGACAGAGAAAAAGGAGTCAGGACCCCCCTTCTGGCAAGTAAGCACATTTGTATTGGATTTCTGCTACCGCCTTACCTTTCCCGCGCTGCAGAGGGCCTCATAGTCACTTTGAAGCTTAGCGATCTTATCCTTCAAAGCACCGTCCTGCACCAGGTCCAGAAGCGCATCACCTTTCTCTCTCACTGATTTCACCGATGATTCATGGGACAGCACTGTCTGTTGAAGTGACTTGAATTACAGAGAAAAAAGAGAGAACCCGCTCATCTGTGTGATCAAAGTGAACATACCCGTATGCCATGTGTGAGATGATCTCCAATCAAGACCTATTTTATAAGTCTATGGATGTAAAACATGAAAGGAAATAGGTTTCTTTATGGCTAATATAGCTTTTAATTTTTATATACTGATTTGAGAGAGAGAGAGAGAGAGAGAGAGAGAGAGACATCAATTTCTTGCTCCACTTATTTCTGCATTCATTGATTGCTTCTTATAAGTGCCCTGACCTGGGATCGAATCTGTAAGCTTCAATGGATTCTCTAACCAACTGAGCTACCTGGCCAGGGCCTAAAATAGTTTATAAACAAAGAATAACACCAAATAGTGTGGAGAGGGAAGCATGGGAAAGAATTGCATTTGATGAAATTTAACATTATTTTTATTTCCAGCTTCCATCCCATTCCTTTCAGCAGAGAATAAAACTCAACACAGAACCAGGCACTATCTTTTTATTTTGAGCTCCTGATGTTAACTGCAGCTTGAGGTGCATGTAAAATTAGGGAGACAAATTCTAGCTGCCAGGCTGCTGTCCTGGCTCACAGCATTATTTAAACATACTGAGAACTCAGTGGTTCAATGACACGCTGTCAGACTTGGTAGAAAAGCCAAGGATGAGAATAGACATATTGGCCAGAGGAGGCAAAGCCTGGCAGGGAAACCTTTGAGGTGAGTCATCTGACAATTCCTAAAGACTATCCTTTAGGAAACCTCCCTCTGGGCGCCAGCGCAGCGGCGGGACCGCGCCATCTCAGGCAGCGTTCACCGGCATCCAGAGATCGGCTACTAGCCCGGCGGCTACTGACCCGGAGGCAGCGATTCGCAAACAGCGCGACTGCAAGAAGCAAGGGAGACCTGCACCCCTCCACGGAAAGTTGGACTGCCTCGAAGGTACGGTTCGCAGTTCAGGTTGGAGCCAGGAACGCGCGCGCGGGCACAGGGGAAAATCTGCGTCCGCCAAAATCCGCGCTCTCCAAAATCCGTGCCTCTTGCCGGGGGGGCTTGGGCGCGCGCAGACACTCCGCGCGGTTCTGGAGGGTGGAACCCTGCGAGTTCCAGCAGCTTCCCAGGCTCTTGTTCGCACACTTCCTCTTACTTCTGTGGGTTTGATTGTTGAGCCCAGTGCATGTGAGTGCCCAGTTGGGGTCACTAGCAGAGCTTGTAGGGGAAGATTGTTTTTGGGGAGCCTGGGAAACAGAACTGGGAGTGGCGCTGGGGGAACCACCTCTGGGCGGAGCTGGTTCAGGTACAATAGGCAGCTCCTGGTCGGAGAGAACTTATAGCCTCGTAGGTCAACCCAGACACACTGCCACCCAGAGGCAGAGCCACGAACTGACTCCTCTGTAAATACAGATAAGGCAATAAGGACTGTGGCTTACAACAAGGAGGAACAGTGTATCAGAGGGAAAGTCAACATTCTCCTGAGTTCACGGCGTGCCAATAAGAAGAGTAGAAGATCTGAAGCACCTGCATTACTGCACATTTTTATTTTTATTTTTTTAAATTACTTTTTCTCCTTTTAACTAAGAAAACATTTTTTTTTTTCATTTTTCTTTTTTCTCCATCACCCGATCTTGCCCTTTCAGCTACTACATTTTTATTTTTAACTAGTATTATTACCGCTACCATTTTACCATTTTTTAAAGTGTCATTTTATCTTGTCTTTATTTTATTTTGGGACTAATGTTCTCCATTCTATTTTCATCGTTCCTTTAGCAACATTTTTCTCTACCTCAATTTGCCTCTGTGCTAAACAATCTTCCCCACTTTCTCCCTTTTGCTGTCCTGTTTCTCTTACCCTACTCCAGCTTTAGATCTTCCCTATTCTTTTTATCCTCTGTCAAAATTTAACCCTGCT
>NW_005872080.1:0-25508 GCF_000147115.1 Myotis lucifugus
CCTTTTCATTTATAAAAAAGCCCGTTAGCCCACCAGGGTGTTGCTCCAGTGTTGAGCATTGACCCAGGAACCAAGAGGTCCAGGTTCGATTCCCAGTCAGGGCACATGCCAGGGTAGTGGGCTTGATCCCTGGAGGGGTGCATGCAGGAGGCAGCTGATCAATGATTTTCTCTCATCATTGATGTTTCTATCTCTCTCTCCCTCTTCCTCTCCCTCTCCCTTCCTCTTTCTGAAATCAATACAAAATATATATATTTAAAAAATAAAATAAAACACTTTATAGCTTCCCTGTGGCTTATCTGAATTGCCAATATCACTACTCTCCTACTCTTTTTTTAAAAAGTTTTTTTTTAAATTGAATTTTAGAGAGAGAGAAACATTGATGTGAGAATGAAACATGGATCAGCTGCTTCCTCCACATACCACACCAGGGGCCGAGCCCTCAACCCAGGCATGTGCCCTGACGGGACTTGAACCTGCAATTTTGTTGCATGGAAGGACACCCAACCAAATGAATCACACTGGCCAATGCAGTATCACTACTCTTGTACTTTGTGGTTATTATTATGTACAATAAGGGTGACTTGAGCATAAGCACTGTGGCACCATTACAGTTGATCTGGTAACCAAGACAGCGACTAACTGACTAAATGGTGAGTAGCTTAGACAGTGTGGGTACACTGGAGAGACAGATGGCTCATGTCCTGTCAGGAGAGGTAAATAGAGTATCCTGGATACGTCCAAGCTTATCAGCACGACAGCTCCCACCACAGGAGTGAAGTTTCAAACTCACTACTTTACTCTCCTGCTTAAAGAAATGTTAATGACTTTCAAGTCTGAGTGGGAAAACCCTCAAACTCCTTGATTTGACATAGAGGGACTTTTACCATTTGGTTCTCACCCCTCTAGTTTCACAGTTTTCTACCATCCTCTCTGTGTGTCTTTTAACAGTCTCAGGTCTCATCATTCCAGTAAATTCTCTGTTCCCTCTCCCTAAATATCTCTTCCCTTATTTCTAACTGGCGCACTCCTGCTCCCCACTTGAGCTTAAGTACAAAGCCTTTCTCTAATCCACTCTTTGATTTAGAGTCAGAGCTGGACTAGCTGTCTAGTAAGATAATAAAAATAATCTACAGATATATTATTAGAATTAACTGTTGGTTTGAGCAAGGTTACTGGATATCAGGTTAATGTTTTAAAACCAATTATAAGAAACACTAGCAAAAATAAATAAAATGAAAAATGTTAAAAGATGCCATTTGTAATATCAAATATCTAAGGATAAATAAATTCCATGCAAGATCTCTACATAGGAAACTTCAAAAGAGGGTGAGAGAAAAATAAGGACAAAAAAAAACTACCTTCCCACTGTGTAGATGAACTGATTTGCTCTCCTACTGAAAAGAGCTAGAAAAGTTGAAAGAATATATGTGGAATAAAAAAAATTATTTTATAGAAACAGAATAGAATGGTGACTATTATGGGGTGAGTCTGGCAGGGGGGGAAATTAGAAGATGTAGGTCAAGGGTACAAACTTTAGTTATAAAAAGAATAAGTTCTGAAGATCTCATACACAGCATGGAGACTGTAGCTAATAATCCAATTTTGTATATTTGAAAGTTCTGAGAGTAGATCATAAATATTCTCACCACACACACACAAAAATAGTTAACTATGTGAGGTTATTGATGTTCATGGTCTTGGTTTTGGAAATCATTTATTTACATATAAATATGTATAAATTTTACTATATATAGTTACATATATATTATAGGTATAAAATTATCACATTGTACACTTTATATAAAATTATATCTGTCAATTATTCCTTAATAAAGTTGGGGGGAAAGGAAAATTGAAAACAATATATAAAACAAATATTGGGCACCAGGCAGTACAGGATTTTGATCCTTGAGAGAAATGAAACTAATAAGAGAATTTGTTATGGTGTATAGTTCCAAAATAAATTATGCACATATCAAGCTGCTTACCTCATTCTTGCAACAGTTAGATAGTAAAATAATTTATTTTCTATAGTTTGTTTTCTAAAAACACTATTTATTATAAGAAGTAAAATGGGAACATAGGTAGTATCTTCGAAAATTAAACACATGTAGCTCATAAGATAGCAATTCCACTCTGGTATATATACAACAGAATTGTGTATGTGTGCATGTTCACCAAAAGATGTGGACTAGAATGCCAAAAGCAGTACAATAGCCCCAAACTGGAAATACGTAATTGCCCACTCATAGTAGAATGGATAAATGAATTGTTAAGTACTGTATAGCAATGAGAATACACAGTCTACAGTTACAATCAACAACATGGACACATCTCATAAATATAATGTTGAACAAGAAATGTCTGACACTGAACTAGTGAATATGATTTGATTCCATTATATGAAGTAAAAAAAATAGGCAAAAGTAATTGGGAGGAAGTTTGAATAGTTGTTATTCTAGACAACGGATAGAGTGGAAGAGAACGCAAAGAGACTCCTTAATGCTTGAAATATTTTGCTTTGGGGTCTAGACAATGTTTACATCAGTGTATTCCATTTGTGAAAATTGAGCTGTACATTTATAATATGTGACATTTCCTATATTTAAATTTTACTTCCATGATATTTTTAAAAGGAGTTCTCCACATAGTTTTCTGGTTAAAATTTGCTGTAGTGAATTACTATAAATGAAAATTTTAAAAATTGAACTCGAAAATCTCTCAAACTTTTCAAAAGATGAAATTAACAACACACTCCAAAGGCTGACAAGGATTTTCTACCCAGATGAACAAAAGAAATAATTTGGCACATGTCATCAATTCATTAAATTTTTCCACCTTTGTATTCCTTTGTCATTCAGTTAAAATCTTAACCTAGAGATGTCTGGATTGGATTGAGCTCATTCTACATTTAAAAAAAATTTTTTATGAGTTCAGTGTATATATAGCATATGGATATTTTCCCTGTGTTTGTGTGTTCTTTTGGAGCCTTTGTCCCATAGCACACATTTCTTCTTCCAGAAACAATACTTCCTGTCTTCCAAGAAGCCAGTCCTCCCCATCCACCAGAATGGCCAAAGAGAAAAAAACTGACAATACCACGTGTTAGTGAGGATGCAATCAGTGGGAAGTCTCAGACAGTGTGGTCTGAATAGGAAGCTGAGGAGAGTGTAATTGCCCTGGGAGGAGTCAAAGAAAATTCATTTGAGTCATCTTGGAGCTTACATTTTAGTAGAAGAGATAGATAATAAACAAAACAAGAAAATTACAGAGTGTGTGTCAAATGGTAATAAAAGCTATATTTTAAAAGTATGGAAGAATTGTACCGAATGCACCACTCTTGTGGGGGATATTGATAATGAGGGAGGCTATGCATGTGTGGAGGTTGGGGGTGTACAGAAAATCTCTTAACTTTGCAATAAATAAAAAAAATTGCTCAAAAAATAAAGTTTAAGAAAAAAACATGGGAGGGGAAGATGGAATGTTAAGGCTGAACGTGTGATTTTAAAATATGAAAAACGAAGGCTTTCTGAGGTATCGCTGTGCAAAAAGCAAAGGAGGTGAGGAAGCTCTGGTAGTGAAGACCAGGAGGGTAAACGCTCCGAGACAGGGCAATGTCTGGTGTCCTACAGAATTAGCAAACAGGTCAGTGTTGCTGAATAGGATAACTGAAGGAGAAGGTTCTCTAAAATAAGATTTCAGAGCTAAGAAGAAGGGTAGTGGGAGAGGCAATATTATAGGCCTTGAGAGTATAGTGAAGACTTTGGCTTTTTCTGTAAGTGAGCTGAGAAACTATTGGATGATTCTGAGAAAAGAAGGGATATAATCTGCAAGATATGTTTAAAAGTCTGAATGCTATGCTGCGAATTGACTGTATTGAAATAAGGGTGGAACCAGGGAGACCAACTAGGAGGCTAGTGCAGAAATCCAGATAAAAGATTGATAGATATGGTGGGTTGATGTAGGATGCTAGCAGAGTGATAGCAATGAAGGGAATGTGAGATGGATAAATAATTGATATTTGGGAAATATATGATTTTTTATCAACATATTTACCATATCTGGTAACCTTTATTTGTGTAGATAAAAATTTCTGTCTGGAAGAATTTTTCTTCAGCCTGAATAACTCCCTTTAATCTTTCTTGTAGTTACAGTCTACTAGCAATGACTCTTCTCAGCTCTTGTTTGTTTTAAAAAGTCTTTCACATTTGTTTATAAAGGTATTTTTGCATTGTAAAACTTCTAGTTTGCACGGGTTCTCACATCAAGTCTATAGTTTTTCTTAACTTTGTTCTTTTATGTCCATTCTGCCTCTTTTTTTCTAGCTCCTTTATACTTTTCTCTTTATCACTGGTTTTCAGCAATTTGATTATGATGCTCCTTGGTGTGGTTTCAATATGATGCTAGAGATTTTCCAAAATTCTTGGATTTATAGTTTTCATTAAATTTAGAAAAAAAGTTTATTTTCTCATTTTTTCTCTTTTTTCACCTTTCAAAGACACAAAATACTCATATATTAGACAGCAAAAATCAATGCAGATCTGTTAATTTTTGTTTCAAAATTTTCCTCATCTCTTTACGCTTTATTTTGGTAGTTATTGGTATATATTCAAGTTCACAGACCTTTTCTTTTGCAATATCTAATCTGTTATAAATTTCTTATTTTCAGATACCATTCTATGACCTAATACATTTCCTTATTGTAATTGCTACTACTTAGAACCAAAATTATTCTAAGCAGTTTGCCATTCTAAAATATATCTTCTGCATCGCTGCCAGGTTAATCACCTTAAAATGCAGGTCTGACCATAAGGCCCTACATAATCCGGCTTCACATCCAGTCCCTAACCTTATCTCCTTTTCCTCTCCATCTCATTCTTTCTGCTCTAGTCCTGGCTGTACCTGACAGTATAAATATTCTCTTGTCTCAGACCATTTGTAGGGGCTGGAGAATCCCTCCATCAGGTATTAGGCAAGTTTACTCTCTCATCTCTGTCACATCTTTGCTCAAACATTATTTTTTTCAGTGAGACCTACACCAACCACCTTGTTAAAACTGCAGTCTCACTCCTTACCAACACTCTTAATTCCCTTTACCCAACTTAATTCTTTTACCATAGTACTTTTACTTCTAATATTTTAGACATTTTCTTAGTGTGATTGTCAGCCTCTTTCCAATAAAATATAAGTTCCACTAGTGTTTTTTGTTGTTTTTTTTTTTTACTATTTTGTTCACTGATACTTTTCACACACAAAATATCTGGAACATGGTTGTTTCTCAATAAGTATTTGTTGTGGGAGTGAGTGAATTAATTCCTTTATGGAAAATACTTTGTTAGTGCTTTGTGAACAATTGAGCAATAATGTTCCAGATTGCTATCAGGCCATACAGAGTCTTCATTGAACAAATCCCTATTGATATCTCACATTTTACTCTCTGCAACCTTTTTTTTCATGCTACTCTTTAGTTTCTGCACACACAATGCTATGTCATGACTCCATATCATAGCTGGTGGTGGCACTTTCCTGTTTCACTGCTGGCTTATTCCCATTTGTCTTTTAATATTCAACCATCCCCAAAGTTCTTTATAATAAGATTTCAATCATGATTTTACTAATTAAAATTGGGATGTAGTACTAAACTCTCTGGTTATTTTTATTTTTCTCATTTATTGGTTTTTATTGATAACAACAAATATTTATTAAACATAAAATGCAAAAGTGTCTCAGCCAGGTGCTGTAGATACAGGAATAAATAAACCAAGTTCAAGGAGCTGCTCTATACCATTCAAAGGCTCCCAAAGTCTTTAGAACAGTGCCCAGAAATCAGGATTTTAAAAAGATTCCCAGGTGATTCTAATGTGCAGCCAAGGTTGAGAACCACTGCTTTAGAATAAGGCCCAAATCCATGGCCCAACACAAAAAGTACTTCATAGTATCAGCCTGGCCTCCTTCCTATTTAGACTCATTATGTAGAGCAGGGGCACACTCTGCCCCAGTGATTCTAAACTACCCTTCTCTTATGGTCTCAGAGCCCTGTATTTTTACTAGTGCAGGTCTAGTTCAAATCTATTTTTATTAAGAGAAATCTAATAAAATTTAACTTCAGTTAAAGGTTTGTAAAATTTAGCTTCAGTTAAAGCTTCAGTTAAAGGTGGTGTGGAGAAACGTAATAGTGTAAGATGTTAAGAAGTACAGCTAAGCTTAACAGGAAACAAAAAGCTTTCTTCTTTTTTTAAATTTATCTTTATTGATGAAAGTTTTACAGATGTCCCTCCTTTCCCCACCCTCTTGACCCCTACCTCTCCACTCTCCTCTCCCCCCCCCCCCGCCCACCCCCGCCCCAGGCCTTCAGGTGATGAAAGAATTCCAACTGCTCATGCATGGAGAAGCTTAAATGTGATGGTAAGATTTTATTGTGAATTAAGGGGAATTCATACACCCCTGAGACCTAGTGGGTAGGAAGGATCTCAAGCTGCTACTGTCTCGGTGTCTTTTTTTCTCCACAAACTTTTTTTCTGTCTTCTTCTCTTCTTCTGACAGTTTTCTCTGCTGCTTGTGGTTTCAGACCCTGTATATAGCATGTTGGCTCACATATGACACTGGTTCACGTTCTTCTCTCTAGTCTACCTTAATCTCAGCATAAAGTGGCCTGCCAGAGCAGCAGAAATCACACATGTACCCCATCATGAGTATAATCTTTCTGTTCACACCACACATGTACGCCCTCATGAGTACAGTCCCTGATCTCACTGATTCAGCTCTGTCTGTTGATAGGTTCACTGTGGGTCAAGTCAGCTATAGCTGGCATGAGAGGGGGAATCAGATGTTGCAGGAGACATAGCAGGGCAGGTTAAATGTAAAAGAAAAGTCTGGCATACCTGGCAAATGTGAGTACACTGCATCCTCCATGCTCAAACCTGTCTCCTCTTTTCTGGCTTATGGAAGGAATCTGATTTAGATTCAGATGTCAGTTCTGCTACTTATTTCCATGGTAACCTTGACGAATTTATCTGAGCCTCTGCTTCCTCATATATAAAATGTGGATAATGTACCATGCAGGGTTATTGTGAGGATTGAATAACAAAAAGATCATTAAGCGCCTTGCATAGGGACTGGTTCATGCTGGACACCCCTAAATATTAAATTCCTCTTTCCTTGTTTTTATACATTTCCACATAAATTTCATTTCATTTTGTAAATTGGCTGGGACTCTTTCCCAAAACCATATAGAATTGTAAGTTGCTCCATTTGTTGTGCTATTATAACATTTTTTATTATTTATCCTAATGCATTGAATTAATTTATTAAATATAAACTTATTAAATCATTAAAATTTCTCCCCACCCATAGTGAAAGCCATTTGTGGTCAGAGAACTTTTCCTACTTATTCTTGTATGTGCACTGCTAACACATTGCTTAGCATATAGTAGAAATTCAAGACATTTTAAAGAAATAAATGGATGGATGGATGAAAATGAAGGAATAAATGAGTGACTGTAGGATGGAGCCAGTCACTCTGTAGAGTAATGCCAATGGTCACAAATGAAGTTAACAATTCTACTCAACCCACTCTTAAATAGAGCCATGAGGAGGACCAGGCCAGAGTCCTGGCCTGTTTCACAACAGAACAGTTTCTGTGTACCAATGGCACTTCTTTCTTTTTAAAATATTTTTCTTCCAAATGAAAGCCCAGGAGAACAGACTGGAAGTAAAACTCCTTAGGCCATGGAGAGAAAAAAATGGAAATTCAGAGTCATGAACTAAGCCCCATTTCAACTTTAGATAAAACACGTAGTTAGACTTTCTCTACTCGTGAGGAAGGAAAATTTTAAAACCTAGAGGCTTTAAAAGTATGAACATGTTTTTGATATCTTAAAAATCTTTTAATCCTCTAAAGGTTTTAGTGGGATCTTTTTGGTATTTGTTATATTTCTATTCTATTTAAATCTGCTAGTGTCCTACTTCAGGCTAAAGAGAAATAAATCAATGCGTTTTCATGGCTGAATATCCTAAAGTGATCACCCTAAACCAGGGTTTCTCAACTAGCACTATAGGCGTTTTGATAATTATTGTGGGATATTTAGTAGCACCCATGCCCTCTACTCACTAAATGCCCTACTCAGTAATAGCATTCCCTGCCATGAGTTGTGACAGCCATAAATATCTCCAGACATTCCCAAGTGTCTTCTGGAAGGCAAAATCCCTTCAGTTAAAAACCACTCACTGCATGAAACATTTGACAGACAATTATTTAGAACACTTAATCTCTCTTTTTCTCAGTCTGCCAAGTCATAGTTTTTTGTGTACCAAAGGAGTCTTGAGATGGCCTCTAGTTATTCATCATTTCCCAGGGAGATTGTACCTCCACCCACTCAGACCAATAGTAATTTAATACAATCCTGGCAAGATATTTAAGCCATTAAGGATTTTGTTAGAAGTAGTGTGTGAGAATGTGATGGGAAGGGAGCATGTAGCTAAAACTTAAAAGGAATAAGAGGAAGTTACACAGGGCCAGTAGATCACTAAAACAAGGCTGATGGGTGGAAGTGTTTCATGACAGGAGCTTTAAAGCTTGAATGTTGTAAGAAAAAAGGCAGAATCATGATGTGGATGAGGCAGTAAGGAGCTCCCACTTTCAGGTCTGGAGGTAAGAGGGGTATAGGAGAGACAACATCTGCCCTCAGAGGAGAGGCAGGTTTCAGTTAGAGAATGATAATGAAGAAGGTGTGGAGTACATGGGAAATTTTTCTGATGACTGATTCTGAGATCCCGGGAGTACAGTGAAAGGGATTCAGAGGACCAATGAATGTGGAAGATGGTGTCAAAAAAAGAATGTTCAGAGCCAAATGGGAATTAAGTCTGGGGGATGGTGGCTGACTGGGAAATCTTGGCCTTCTTGTGACCATATATGTAAATGGGAACAAAAGGCATGGTAAGTCCTGATGGTCACAAGGCAAGTAGATATAAGGGTCTGGCCAGGAGTACACTAAGTTCTGGAGATCCCTTTTAGCTACAACTGATAAAAGACGCATAAGAAGCACGGGGCTAGGGAAGAGGTAGTTTTGGGATGTCTACTGGCGTCATCCACATTAATTTCATTCCCTTGACCAATAACATTGCTCTCCACACACCTCAGGTACTTCCTCCCATGGGCAATCCTCTAACTATGTCATTACCAGAATATAAAACCTTTCTATAGGCTCAATTTCAAGCACCAGACTCTTTAACAACCCTTTCCTTTGTAGCTCACACTCTCCAATTTTCCAAATTCAAACAATTCTTCAACACAACAAAGAAGCTAAAATCCACTTGTCCTATCACTTTGAATTGCCCCTTATACCATCAAGCTCGCCTCTTCCCCCATTTTGCTAAAATGCCATTGTTGGTCAATATAATCACTCTTTGTTATATCCTCTATTTCTTTGCCCTTTTTTCATTTTTTTGCATCCACTTTTGTAAACAAAAACAAAAGTTGAATTCAAATAATAACTTATTTGATTGCTGTATACTATATTTCTCTTATCCATTTATCCTCCCACTTTTTTAGATGACTATTTCATATTCTTGTCTCTCAAATTTCAATGTCTCTTCTCCATTTTCATGCTCAACTGATGGGCTTCCTTTCAATTTCACTGTGAAAATAGCAGAAATAATCAGGAGAAATCTCCACACATTCTCACCATCCCTCCTCCCCTGCTTGTATCTGTTTCCCCTTCTCTCTGTATAAAAATAATTTCAGTGACCCTAATAAACACCACACTCTACAGTTCAACTCTAGATCACACCCACTTTTCTCTACTCAAGGATATGCCGCAGCAATTCTTTTATGTATCATTAATTTTTTCTCATCTCTAGTGGATATCTCTTAGCCATCAGACATGCTCTTACCACTTGTATCTTAAAAAACCAACTCTTTTTTTACTTCAGTTCCCCCTTTCAGCTAATCCATTTCTTCAAGTCTGCCTATAGCAAAAATCCTTGAAAACTTTTCTACACTTGCTGTTTCTAATTTTTCAATTCTCATTTTATGTTAAATTCATTCTAATTTGGCTTTCTCTTATAACACACTACTAAAACTTTCTTTTCTTAAGAAAGTCACTAAGACCTCTATAGTGATGAATCTGAGTGTATTCTCGTTGCTCATTGTACTTGGCTTGGTTGTAGCATTTGACATGGTTAATTATTTTTTATTTCTAAAACACTTGTTTCAATGGTCTGCCAGAACCCTCTGCTGGTTTTCTTTCTACCTCTTAAGCTGTTCCTTCTTATTAGTCTCTTTTACTGGTTCTTTCTAAGTCATCAACTTGTTAATGTCAGCATGTGCAAGAGCTTAGTATTTGGACTTTCCCTCTTTTCTATGTATACCCATTTCCTTGGCTTGGTTGTAGCATTTGACATGGTTAATTATTTTTTATTTCTAAAACACTTGTTTCAATGGTCTGCCAGAACCCTCTGCTGGTTTTCTTTCTACCTCTTAAGCTGTTCCTTCTTATTAGTCTCTTTTACTGGTTCTTTCTAAGTCATCAACTTGTTAATGTCAGCATGTGCAAGAGCTTAGTATTTGGACTTTCCCTCTTTTCTATGTATACCCATTTCCTTGGTGACCTCACTCAGAATCATTACTTGAAATACAACCTATATGCTGATGATCTTCAAATTTATGTCTATAGTCTGTATTACTCCCCTCAACTCTAGACTCATGTACCCATCTGTCTACTCAACATCAACCACTGAAGTCTCAAATCAAACATGATCAAAATTGATTTATTGATTTGTTTTTCTATCTCAGCAAATGACAACTTTATTTTTCCAGTCACTCAAGAGTCATCCTTTAATCCTCCCTTTCTTTCATGCCTATCATCAGCATATCCAGAATCCTACCAATTTCTCACCATCATCACCACTAACATTTTAATCCAGACCATTATAATCTCTAAATACTTCAGTAGCACCCTAACTGGTCTCATTTATTTTATCTTCAAATCCCTGTAGTTTATTCTCAATATAATATCCAGTGATCCTGTTCAAACCAATCTTGGTCAGTTCAGGCTACTATAATAAAATTTCCACAGACTGGGTGGCCTAAACAACAATTATTTCTCACAGTTCTGAAGAAGTAAAGATCTGGTGTTGGGTGAGAAATCACTTCCTGGTTTACAGATGGCTGCCTCCTAGTTGTCTTCTCATGGCTAAGAGCAGAAAGAAAGAAAAAAAGCCCTCACGTCTCTTCTTATAAAGGCAATAACCCCATCATGAGGGCTCTACCCTCATGGCCTGATTATCTCCCAAAGGTCCCATCTCCAAATACTATCGCAATGGGGATGAAAGTTTCAACATAATGAATTTTGGGGGAACACAAACATTCAGTCCACAGCAAAATCTACATCAGATCATGTCACTTCTCTGCTGAACTTCCCCTCCCCATAACAGATTTCAAACTGACTATAAGCAAAAGCCTAATTTTTGCTAAGGCCTGAAAGTCTTATACAATCTGCTTCCTCCCTTAATTCACTTACTTCTTTATTCTCATCCCCTACTATTCTCTAAAGTACCCATCTCCAACTACACAGGCTCCCTGCTGTCTTTCAAACATTCAAGCAAGCACCTATGAACTTACTGCTCCTTCTGAAGGTTCATCATTTCCCCAGAAAGCTATACAACTGAATTCCCTCATCTTCTTGTAGCTGTTAACATCACCTGAGACTATCTCTGACCGCACTAACTCAAATTATCCTCACCTAAAAACAATCTTTGTTTTCCTGCTTTAATTTTTCGTTATCACTTATCATCATGTAACATTCTATAAATTCATTTGACTAATTTTGTTATTTGTTTTCCCTTCTAGAACTCTAAATGAAGACTACATGTCTTTTTTAAAAATATATTTTATTGATTTTTACAGAGAGAAAGGGAGAGGAATAGAGAGAAACATCAATGAGAGAGAAACACTGATCAGCTGCTTCCTGCACGCCCCCTATTGGGAATTGAGCCCGTAACCAAGGTACATACCCTTGACCAGAATCGAACCTGGGACCCTTCAGTCCTTGGACCGATGCTCTATCCACTGAGCCAAACTGGTTAGGGCTAATAATATATGTCTTTAATGCACATTTTATTTAGGTTTAATATTTTCATCAGTAATAAAAAGTGGCTCAAAAGAGAAACCTAGCATTGCTGGAAAAAAATAATAATAATTTTTAAAAAGCACCACTGCTCTTGTCAATGATTAGTTACCAGTTCTACCTAAAATACCATTCTGCATCTCATCATTTGCAGAAGGATTCCTTCATAAGTGATTTATGCTGCCATTTTCCTACTAGTATAGAAAAGTTAAATGCAGAAAGAAATCAAAAGAAAGAGAAGTTTGGAAATGTAGACTAATTTAAAAAGATATTATTCAACTGAAGTTTTAAATAAAGCAAAGTAATAGAAATAAACAAAAAAAGAGGGAAATATGCTTTATGTAAGCCTTGTAAAAATAAAACAAGTTGTAGATTTTTTTAAACTATAGAGACAATATGGCCTTGAAACTGTAGAGACAATATCATTAAGGCCATTAATCATTGCCTTAATTATTTAATAGGAATAGAAAATAAATGATAGCTGGGCACAAACAACTAATGGGAAGAATTACCAGTTCAGCAGTAGACTCTCTTTATATGCATAAACATATAAAACGTATACTTATAATCCTATATAACTAATATAAGGAAAAACTGAAAATATAATATTTTAATGTTTTAAATATATCTTCTTATGCTTCATATTATAAAATATACTCTAGATATCAGAAGATAGATAGTAGAAGAAGTCAGAAAATAATAAAAATAAGAAGAGCACTAGCCGGTTTGGCTAAGTGGATAGAGCGTCGGCCTGTAGACTGAAGGGTCCCAGGTTCAATCTGGTTAAGGGCACATGGCCAGGTTGTGGGCTCGATCCCCAGTAGGGGACATGCAAGAGGCAGCTGATCAATGATTCTCTCTCATCATTGATGTTTCTCTCTCTCTCTCTCTCTCCCTCTCCCTTCCTCTCTGAAATCAATAAAAATATACTTTTAAAAAAAGAAGAAGAAGTAAGAAGAAGGAGAAGAAGAAGAGGAAGAAGAAAATGAGTAGCGTAGAAAGAGTAGTGATCTAGAGACTAAGTCTTCTGAGCCTTAGAGTTGAGCCTAAAAAGTTAAGAACTGAATAGAAACTGGTAATATAACTGGAGAAGATAAACCAGAATGATAAGAAGAAGCCTGTAGAGTTGTGTTTTGGCAGCCAAAGAAGGCTGTTAGTTAAATTTATATTTGTATTTAAGCATAGTTGGTATGTAATCTTATATTGGTTATATTAGTTTCAGGAATACAATATAGTGATTTGACATTTCTATACCTTACAGTGTGATCACCCCACTAGTTCTAGTAATGATCTATCATTGTGTACACTTACTACTATATTATTGACTATATTCCCCTTCCCTTTTTCACCCATTCCATCACTCCTTCTCTTCTGGTGACTATCCCTTTGGTCTCTGTTTCTATGAGTCTGTTTTTGTTTTGTTTGTTTTGTTTTTATATTCCACATATAAATGAAACCATATGATATTTGTCTTTCTCTGTCTGACTTATTTCATCCAGCATAATATCTTCTAGATTCATCCATGTTGTCACAAATGGCACAATTTGATTCTTTTTTATTGCTGTGTAATATTCCATTTTTTATTAATTCATCTACTGATGGGCACCTAAGTTGCTTCCATATCTTGGCTATTGTAAATAATGCTGCAATGAACATAGGGCTGCATATATCTTTTTGAATTAGTGTTTTCATTTTCAATAAAGGCTTTTTTATTTGCTTTTTATTGATGAGATTAGTTATTAACTGTGTGAAATATTGTTGTTAGTACATGGAAGATGATAGCTGAGAACTTAGATTTAGCAAAATGATATTTTTGTGATTTTGATTTTGATAAAACTGTAAAGGTTAAAAGCCAGATTAGAGTAGAACTCAAGAGTTTATCAAAGAGAGATATTGGAAAAAGTAAGAAGTTTGAATATGTGAAGAAGGAGAGAAATGAAGTTGTAGAAGAAAAGGAGTTATTGTCAGTTTTTTATAGGAATATTAAAAGCAGGTTTGTAATCTGGTAAAATAGGAATGAAAAATTATTGATGCCGGAGGTTAAAAGGAAGATATCTGGGGCAATATTCATAAGTACAAACGATATGATTTATTGCACAAACAGGAGAGTTTAGACAGAAATAGGTTAGTAGATGTAATGATAGGAATTTATAGAAGTTTTCTTAATGGTGTTATTGATTTCCCTCCAAAAAGATATGACTTATCTTATCTTGAAAAACAAGAGTTCTATAACTTTAGATGATGCCTCCTGTCATATTTATGGGCATTTATATGTGACTTTGTAATTTTCCATATTAATATGGAAGTTCCTTGCACATGGGAACCTTCCTTAATGAGTTCCTTTTTCTCTCTTTCTATAATTACTAGGATCATAGAACTTAAAGCATAGAATGTAATATTTTGCAATACACTGAATGTGTGATTCCATTGCAAAATTTAAGTAATATAATCACATCTTTCTAAATCTCTGATAGATAGAAAATGGGGGCCCTATCTTTGGGTAGGGAACATCAAACATTGTGCTCTCAAAGCCAGAGTCAGAACAGAGCTGGTGGAGAGACAAAATAACTACTCAGCTAGCTGACCTAAAATAAAACTAAATCTAAGGGGATGTGCTAGTCAGATTTCAAAGGCAGTGACTTAGCTTCTGACCAAGATAGAGTAACGAGGACTGATTTACCTTTCCGTCTGAAATGAGTAAATGAATTAAACAAACTATGTGAAATAATGGCTTTCAACACATTGGACATCAGGCAGCAAAGGCAATTATCCTCTAGAGAGGAGAAACGAATGAGATGAATCCCACAATTGCCTCGGCTTAATGTTTCGAGAGAGTTTTCGGCCTGAATGCAGGGAGTGCTGGAAGGAGGGCCAAGGTATTTGGGGCAGACTGCCAGAGTCAGAACAGAGCTGGTGGACAGGGCAGACTGCTGGGAATGAGGAAGCTGTGCAGAGAGGTCACTCCAGAGATAGACACAGGTTCCTCCTAATGAGCTCAGTTGAGAACATATAAGTACAACCTTGTGAAGAAACGATAAAGCCAGGGAAAGAACTATCTGGTGAAATTAATAGAAAAGGACATTTAAGTGTTCTATATGTCCAAGAAGCTAGAGGAAAGATTGACTATGTTGTACAGGGAAATATACTATATTGTAAAAGGATGCAAATCAAACTTTTAGAGATAAAAACTATAATGTCAAAGATAACAAATACACTGGAGCCCTGGTCAGTGTTTCTCAGTGGTTAGAGTGTTGGGCTGTGTACCAAAGGGTCACGGGTTCCATTCCTAGTCAAGGGCACATTCCTGGGTTGCTGTTTCAATCCCTGGCCCTTGTCAAGTGTGTTCAGGAGGCAACCAATTGATGTGTCTCTCTGACACTGATTTCTCTCTTTCTCTGCCCCCTCCCTCCTTTCCTTCCACTCTCTCTAAAAATCAATGAAAAAATATCCTCTAGTGAGGATTAACAAAAATTAAAATATAATGGAGGATATTATTTGGTTGGATTTTGTAGGAGAGCTAAGAAGTGGACTTGAGCAAAGAGCAATAGAATATATCCAAAATGAAACACACAGAGAATAAGGACTGAAGATAAATGAAAATGAATTAGTGAGTTATAGGGCAGGTTCAAGAAGCCGACTACATATGTAACTGGAATTCTCAAAGGGTGAAGGGAGAAAGGTAAAATTTCTAAGTATTTAAATAAGGCTGAATTTTTTCCAAATTTGAAGAAAATTTGAAACCCATAGATCCTCCATGAAGCACATGCCCCAAGCTCAAGAAACATAAAGAAAAGCACATCAAGACATTTCAAAATCAAATTGCTTAACACTAGGCATAAAGAGGAAATCTTAAATGCTACCCAAGAAAAGAAGAGAGGGAAAAATATAAAGATTTCTTATAAGAAACAATGCAAATTAGAAGGTAATGGACACATATTTTTATGTTAAAAGAAAAAATTGAATGTCTACTTAGAATTTCCTACTCAGTGAAAATTTCCTTTGAAAATAAAAGTGAAATAAAGACAGTTTTCAAACATAGAAAAGCTAAATAAATCCACCACCAACAGACCTCCACTACACAAAATGTTAAGGGAAGTCCTTGAAGAAGAAAAATACTTAACAAAACCTGGATCTACACAAAGGAATGAAAAGCACAAGAACAACATGGATAAATGTAAAGAACTACTTTAGATTTGACAAATTAGATGAAAATGGCAAATTCCTTGAAAGAAACAAAAGTATCAAAGTTTATTCAAGAAAAGTTAGAATACATCAGTCATTCAATATTTATTAAAGACATGATATTGATAGTTGAAATTCTTCCCAGGCTTCATTTAAAGAAACAAAAAGCACCCAGGTTCACTGGTAATTTTATCTCTCATTTAAGTATGAAATAACACCAATTCTACACATATTCTTCTAGTAAGTTGAAGATGAAGAAATACTTTCTAAACTGATTCTAAAGCACCTACAATAGCCAAAAAAATGGAAAAAGGACAAAGTTGGAGAAGTTATATTATTTTACCCCAAGATATATTATAAAGGAACAGTAATAAATAAAGTATGGTGTTAAGATCAAGGTAAAAAAATAGATCAATGAAACAGTATAAGAAGCCTAAAAATAGATCTATATTTATATAAATAATTGGTATTTTATGTAGTTGCAACCCAACATATGGAGAAATACTTTAGCTGTGGATGTTTAATTGGCTTATTAGGTTATTCTTGATAAAATATTATCAGTAAGTAAATTTGGGGAACTCACCACATTAGGAAGTTGTTTTCCTTCTCTAAAAGGAAAACCTAAAGGCATAAAATAGTTAGATAGCTTATGTAACTGAATATAAAAAGATTTTGTATTTGTCCAAATGCCTTCACAGGAGATCACATTTTGCTGTAAAACTTAAATGCAAATATTAACTGGCACATTATTTCCAACAACAACAAAAAACAGTTACAGCCTAGGGATGGGGAAAATATTTTTAGATCCATTTCCCTGGCCTTAGTTAAATTTTAGACTTTAAATGCTACTGAACATATTAGCAAGAAGCTAAGAAACTTATTTAAAATAAGTACATAAATAAAATGAGTCTAAAATATGCAAAGTTTCTAAAAATTTAATTATTCACTAGGCTAAAATATGATCATCAAAAGGTTGAGTTAAAATTGGCTATTTAATAAGCTGTAATGCAAAGTCATATTGATAGTAAAGGTGAAATTATTCCCTCTAATCTTCATGACATATAGTGATGACTATTTTAACACTATATCTGACATGCCAGTGCATAAAAATATGCACTTTTAACTATGTGCAAAGGTAAGAATTATCTATCTATACTAATAAAAGGGTAATATGCTAATTAGACCAGGAGACTTCCAGGAGATCTTCTGGATGTCCTTCTGGACAAAACCTTGGTGGCAGGGCTGAGGTAGAGGCAGTTAGGGGCGATCAGGCCAGAAGGGGAGGGCAGTTGGGGGTGAGCAGGCCAGCGGGGGGAGCAGTTGGGGGCAAGCAGGCTGGTGGGGGGGGCGGGGGGGGCATTTGGGGATGATCAGGCCGGCATGCAGAGTGGTTAGGGGTGATCAGACAGGCAGGCAGGTGAGCGGTTAGGATCCAGCGGTCCCAGATTGCGAGAGGGATGTCCAATTGCTGGTTTAGGCCCGATCCAACAGATTGGGCCTAAACCGGCAGTCGGACATCCCCTGAGGGGTCCCAGGTTGGAAAAGGTGCAGGCCGGGCTGAGGGACACCGCCCCCCCGGTGCACAAATTTCATGCACCGGGCCACTAGTATATATATATATAAAAGGCTAATATGCAAAGTGTCCCCTCAGGAATTTGACCGGGAGACAGGGAATTTGATCGCTTGCTATGATGTGCGCTGACCACTAGGGGGTGGTGTAGAAGGAAGGAAGGCGCCAGTAGGTAGCCAGAAAGCCCCAATCAACCCTGATCACTGGCCAGGCCTAGGGACCCTACCCGTGCACAAATTTCATGTATCGAGCCTATAGTATGTTATAAAATGAAACTCAGAAATAAAATTCTGAACTTTATTTCTAAAATAAGTTTTTCTTTACTTTATATTCAACAATCTTTATTATGCATATACTGTGTGCCAAGAACTGTCCTTGGCTATAGAAATATAAAGGGGAAACTTAAAGCTCCCCAAGACTGAGAGACAAAATATAAACAATGTAATGATAGAATCCAGCACAAAGCTAAGTGCATGGGATCATAGGAACATATAAGAGGAACATATGTCAAAGTTAGAAGTAAGAGAAGTGGAAAGGCTAGAAAAACCATTTCCAGAGTTTAAGATATCTCAGTTGAGTTTAAAATAAAGAGTAAGATCTAATCACGTAAAGGGGGTGGAAGGCCAGCAGGCAGAGGAAGAGAAAACAGTCTGAGCAAAGTAAGAAGAAAAAAAAGTATGGCACAATTGGGGCTTTGAAAATAGTGGTGAGAGAAAGGATCTATATTAGTGGTAGTATTATTAACAATATTAGCTTTTAATGGCTTGGGCAAAGACTGGCTTCATGGGCATGGAATCCGTACACCCACATAAATCCCATGTTTAGAAGGACCCTATGCTTGGTTTAATGCTCTGCTGCCTCATCATCTTAAAATTCTTGATAATATTTGAACAAGGCACATGTATTTTCATTTTGCATTGGCCCCCACAAATGATGCAGCCAATCCTGGCTGGAACATAAGTTGTAGAGGCGAGAAGGACTGTAAGAGGCTACCTCATAACAGTCTCAATGGCATGGTTTAGAGTTTGAGTTTTCCTAAAAAAGTAATTATATGGTAGCCACTAAAAAGTAGAATTTAAGTGGGGGGTGGACATAATCAGTATGCATTCTGTAACAAAAACAATAATTGAAATATCAAGGATGAATCAAATGGGAGCAAGGCTGGAGGTAGGGAGATAATGAGGAAGCTACTGTAGTAATTCAGAAAGGAATCAGTACCATATAAAATCAGGAATTGCCCATGAAAACCAGAAAAGTCAAACATTTCCAGAAATATTTAGGAGGTAGAGTTAAAGGACTTGGTAACCAACAATATGAATGAGAGTGAGAAGTTAGGGATTACTCTAGACTAAGCAAATTCATCAAAACAAAAGATTCAGGAAGAGGCAGGCTTTGGGGAAAGACAACTTCCTTATCTGACTATATTTCAGCTGCACATCTATATATATAAAAGCCTAAGCGACCGGACAACTGGCTGGTCACTATGATGTGCACTGACCACCAGGGGGCAGATACTCAATGCAGGAGCTTCCCCCTGCTGGTCAGTGTGCTCCCACAGCAGGAGCGCTGCTCAGCTGACACCAGGTGCCAGATGCCAGGCTCACAGCTGGCCAGCACAACTGTGGCGAGGCGAGCCTCTCCTGCCTCCACAGCAGTGCTACTGAGTGGCGGTGGTGATGGCGGCAGGCACAGCAGGGCTTGGATGAGTGTGAGAGGCACAGCGTTCAGCCCAGGCCCTTCCCCACCCGCCTGCCACTGCACGCACTACTACATCCTCCAGGGGTCCCGGATTGTGAGAGGGTGCAGGCCATGCTGAGGGACCCTACTGGTGCATGAATCTGTGCACTGGGCCTCTAGTACAGTATAAGTGTGAGACAGTCCTGCACACATGATGTGATCTCAAAGGCCTTAAACATTTCTTCTCCTGTGATAGGGCATGTGGCAGAACAGTTGCAATGGATAAAAGCTACAGGAGCTGACAAGAAGAAGAAAGACCAACCTCCACTGGATTTAAAACGAGGAGAGGCCAACTGGATCCAACAGGGTGACTAATTTAACCTAACAGTTACCCCTAGCCTCGTTATAAACTCATTGTAACACATCAGCATGCTAAACAAGACTCCTGGAATTGCCATGATAAGAAACAGAAAGCCTATATAAGGGCACAACCTGGCCCAGGAAGCTCTTCTGAGAAATCTCCACCCCCTTTCTGGGAAGATCTGAACATTCCTCTCCCTCAGTGAATAGCCTACCCCAGATTAAATAAACCTCAATAAAGGAAGCAAATTCTGCCAAAGGAGCTCTGCACTGTCTGTGGAGTAGCCCACTCTCTGTCTCACTGCTTGACTAATAAACTCACTTTCACCTCAGGCTCTATGCTGGCTCGAATTTGAATTCTTTCCTGTGCAAAGCCAAGTACCGACAGTGGGTCACTGACCCTCAGTCCTGGACCCCCAGAATGCCTGCATGACTCCTGCATGCTATTCTTGAAGAGGTGGGTGACTGCAGGTGCCACTGTTAATCACTATCCTTTGAGTTAACACATTGGGAAAAGACCTCTGGCAAGTTGCAGATATGTTTGTTATCCGATAGTGATAATCATCAACCCACAAGTACTTGTGGAGAGGTGAGTCTTGATAGAGGAGGAGTAGCAAGCAGGATTGTGCTGTCTGATGGTCTGGGGAGTTGGAGTTGGAGAGGAAATCTAAAAGAAAAGCAAATCCAAGACTGTATTTATCTCCTCATTTGGAAAACAAGGTGGCCCTTCATAGGATGGGTTTTTGGAGAATATAATGCAAAGGGCCATTTTTAATTTTCTTAATAAATTATTCAGTAGAAAGTCATGTTAATATATAATATAACCATCGACTTCAATAGCTGTCGCCTTCATTTTGGAAGTGTGTATCTTGGTTTTTCTTTTAATATAAATATCTTCAGTATTTGGCTACTCTGAGCAATTTAATATGATGGAGTACCAATTAACAAACCTTTACTATAGGTGAAATTGAATTATATATATGGGGTTGAAGAATTAGAGAATTTAGAGAGACATTCTGGTAGAAAATATTTACAATTAATGCTTATAAATTCTAGAGACCTAAACACACATATATTCATCACAAACCCTTGCATTTGAAGAGCTATAATGAAGAAATCCCCAAGAAAGTAGAACAAGAACAAAAAGACAACAATATAGAAAAGAGGGGAAAATGGGAAATATAAGATGAAACCTACAGATTCTGAAACTGAAAATAGGGATTTAAGTACAGTAGAACAGAGCTATCTAAAAGGAGTAAATTATAAAAATAATAAATAAAAAACTTCTAGAACATTCAGGCTGAAAGTGCCCATCAAATGTCTGGGGAAAAAAAAAGATAAGAAAAGGCACATGTCATGAAATTTGAGGACTCCATGGACAAAAAGGAGATCCTAAAATCTAAGACAGATACAAATATGAGAGTGAAAAAAGGAACAAGAGAAGAGAAGAATGCTCAAAATATCTAGACTTAGAACATCATTCTATATAATAAAAGGGTAATATGCAAATTGACCCTAACAGCAGAACAACTGCGAATGACTGGTCACTATGACACACACTGACCACTAGGGGGCAGATGCTCAATGCAGGAGCTGCCCCCTGGTGGTCAGTGCTTTCCCACAGGGGGAGCTCTGCTCAGCCACAAGCCAGGCTGACGGCTGCCAGCACAGCGGTGGTGGCAGGAGCCTCTCCCGTCTCCTCAGCAGCGCTAAGGATGTCCGACTGCAGCTTAGGCTTGCTCCCCGCTGGCAAGTGGACATCCCCCGAGGGCTCCCAGGCTGCCAGAGGGATGTCTGACTGCCAGCTTAGGCCCGATCTCCTGGGGAGCAGGCCTAAGCCAGCAGGTGGACATCCCCCAAGGGGTCCCAGACTGCGAGAGGGCACAGGCCAGGCTGAGGGACCCCCTCTCCCTAAGTGCACAAATTTTTGTGCACCGGGCCTCTAGTCAAATTTATAATAGTGAAAGTGGAAGCTAAAATAATATGGTGCAATGCTTTAAAATTTCTGAAGAATGTAATTTTCAATACAGATTCTATATATATCCCAAATAATCAAAGGTGAGAATCGGCTAAAGATATCTATCATAAAAACTCCTTATATTTTAGCATCTTTGCTTTCCTTGGTAGCTACTGAAATAAATCAAGAGGTGAAGATAATGGATTTAATACTTGAGGAAGTGAAAGAGAATCTCTAAGAAGATGATGAAAAGATGTTCCAGGGACACAGGATTGCCAGAGTTCTAGGAAACAGCCGATCCAGGCTGTATCAGGAGAAAGGAAGACTCCAGGAGGGATATTCTAAAGAAAAAGATGAAGTGGATATTCTATTCAATCATTTTAAGCACAACAGGGAGATTTATGCTTATGGTAGAGAAATCATGGGGAAGTCAGGAATATGTACATGGAAAACACAGCAACCAAGAAGTAATCAATTATTAACTACAGGGAAAATAAAAGATTAGACAAGCAAATAAATGCACATTATGTGGTTTAATTGTAAGTCATATTTACATTTTTATAATCATGTGCATACTGGGGAGATATCAAACCCAAATTTGTAAACTGTCTTGGAAGCACGGGGGAAAGAGGGCAAGTGTATGTGCTAGAAGAGGAGCTCCCATAGTGGGAGCTCAATAAGAATGTGTGAACCTGAAGACTATAAAAAGCAAAATGGGAGCATAAATGTTTTATTTGGCAACGTGGATGTAAATATTAGAAGCAACCAAAAGAGTTGAAAGGTGTTGCCTCTGGGAAGCATAAATGAAACTGAAGGGAAGTAAGGGATAATTTGTGTTTTAAATTACACTTTTAAATTAACTGAGAGAAATTAAAATTTTAAAACGAGGTGCTGATGAGACAGTTATGGATGCAGCTTCCCTGCAGAGGGGACAGTATGAGCCCAGACAAAAAAAAAGTATGATGGCAAATGGCATCATTAGTCACTATCAAGTCACACAGTGTGACCCAAATAAAGGACTAGAGAGGGCAAACAAGTAGTAAAACATGAGGCTGAAAATAGATGTGGAGACCAGATTACTGAAACATTTAAATACTATATGGAAGGATTTTAGACCTTAATTTTTGCCTGTGGTGATCCCTGACTATGTGTAGTGCAGCCCTTATCTCAAAACTTCTGCCCTCATCCCAGGAGGAGACTCTAAGACAGTGGTTCTCAACCTTCCTAATGCCGCAGCCCTTTAATACAGTTCCTCATGTTGTGGTGACCCCCAACCATAACATTATTTTCATTGCTACTTCATAACTGTAATTTTGCTACTGTTATGAAACATAATGTAAATATCTGACATGAAGGATGTATTTTCATTGTTACAAATTGAACATAATTAAAGCATAGTGATTAATCACAAAAACAATATGTAATTATATATGTGTTTTCCGATGGTCTTAGGTGACCCCTGTGAAAGGGTCGTTCAACCCTCAAAGGGGTCGTGACCCACAGGTTGAGAACCGCTGCTCTAAGAAGTCAAGTTTCTGCCAATAGACCCTGTAGCCATAGCCAACTCTTGGAGGGTGACTCATTTTCAGTACATCATAGCAGCTTGAGTCCATCTGGGGAGCTGAGAACTTTAAATTCATAAACACAGGGGTAGGAATTATTGGTAACTGAATAAAGTTACTCACAGTATTTAGAGGAAAGATCTATAATTTACCACTCATTATGTTCTCAGAGATGCTGTAATACGTGTTTTCCCAAGCTTGCTCTGGATTTTGTGAGATAAAGAAATACTCAGTAAATACGTTTCACCTTGTTGTGCTCTAGCTCTCAGAGTCTGTCTTTGCCATTTGCATCATAGCTAGTGTGTAGGCAATCGAGAGCAGCAATGAAATGTGGTCCTCATAAAACCTAAGTATTGAACACAAGCGACAATGCTATTCCCTTCAGGGCTAATAGCTCCTTAGAAGGCTACTGGCTCCTTTAAAATAAGCTCCCTCTCACTGGTGGTCTCCAAGTTGAAACAAGATGACCATCTGCCAGGAATGCTGGAGAGTAGTTATTCAGAAGGAAATTTCTTCAGTGTCCTCAGGCATCATTCAGGGTCTGAATGAATAAACTCTGATTGAGATCCAGAGCCTCACCAGTGGCCCTAAGTTCATACAACACAATGACCGTTTGTTTCCATGTTTCCTAAGGTTGACCCTGATGTAAGCATGTCTTCTCAAGACGCATACAAAGTCCAGTCCCCTCACTCTCTTCTCATGGGTCCGTTCCTCAGGGACTGTGGTACCTCTCTACTGGAAAAGTTTTAGGGTTTTCATGTCTACTTCCTCTTCAAAGAGAAATAGCTCCACCTAGGGCACTGCTGAGGGACACTGACCAAATTGTGTGCCAAGATACCCAGCCCCCTAGTCAGACAAAGGTTGGACACAAGTATAACCAGTCAATTGAAAAACTGATAAATGACCGTATGGTCTATAATTTTAACTCCATGGTCTGGTATGGAAAGATATTCTGAGGCAACATTTCCTTTCTAGGAATCCTTGGATTGAGTCTATTACAAAGAGAAGGCAAAATTCGCATAAAGGGGTCACATGAGGAGGAGTCGAGGCTGGAATGGTCATGGCAAGGCAAAGTTGAGGTTTAGAACAATCAGGATTTTCGGAAGTGTAAAAAGCCCTGATTGATGTGATGAGGTGTCTAGAGCATGTTCACAGAGAAGAGCAGGAAGCTGGAAGAGGATGCCCTGTGATAACTGAGAGAAACTAAATAGCCAGTCAAAAAATGCACCATCGACTTTAAGCACCCAAAGGTGGTGTGTGTGTGTGTGTGTGTGTGTGTGTGTGTGTGTGTGTGTGGCTGGTTTTAGTTTGTTTTATTGAGAGAGGGAGAGAGAGAGAGAGAGAGAGAGAGAGAGAGAGAGAGAGAGAGAGAGAGAGATTTGTTGTTCTACTAATCACTTATTTTTGCATCCTTCCTGTATCTGCCCTGACCAGATATTTAACTTGCAACCTTGGTGTATTGGGATGGAGCTCCAATCAAGTGAGCTACCTGGCCAGGGCTATTATTAGGTTTTAATGTTCCCTACATTCCTTTGCTTATATCTATGCAAGGGGCAAGTATAGTGGTCAGGGATGATGAATGTTTTGCTTGTTTGGAGTTAAGGATGCATTCAATGGAAAAGTTAAAGTTTTGCATCACAGTAAACTGTTAAAAGCAATTAGCTAAAACAGAGTCCATATTCTTAAATCAGCTTATCTCAGGAAAAATGTCAATGAAATAAACCCCTGAACCAAGAAAACTTGATTCCACTAGACCAGCCGTGGGCAAACTACGGCCCGCGGGCCGGATCCGGCCCGTTTGAAATTAATAAAATTAAAAAAGAAAAAAAACCGAACCCTTTTATGTAACGAAGGTTACTATTAATTCAATAGTAGCTTAACAAAAAGACCACTTCGAGGATTTGGGTCGGACCCTAGGGTCCTAAGTGATTAATGAAAAGTCGCCTACCGAGGGAAAGAAGTATGCCTACACAGGCAATAGAGTGTAATGAAGTCTTGAAAGTATTATCTACTCTGTCCCCACCACACCCAAGCACACAACTCTTATCTTTTTTTTTTTTTTAATTTTTAAA
>NW_005872080.1:26056-27969 GCF_000147115.1 Myotis lucifugus
AGACCAAGCTTGTCAAACCTATTCCTATCTAATATAGACAAACATGGTAATTTGACCGTACCTTCACTATGCCTCTCATTGGCTAATCAGCACGATATGCAAATTAACTGCCAACAAAGATGGCGGCTAATTTGCATACTGCAGGCAGATCCCGCTGCGCTGCCCTGAGTGGGGCTGGCAGCTGTGCGATCCCCAGCTACTGGCCTCCCCAGTGTGATCCTGGCCTTCTGTGTGCGGGATGGGGCGGGTGGCAGCATGATCCCGAGCCGCCACCCACCCCAGCATGGGATCCGGGCCTGCCGTATGTGGGGCAGGGTGGGCAGGGCAGGCGGCAGAACGATCTGAGTGGCTGCCCGACCCAGCGCTGGATCCGGGCCTGCCATCTGCCACCGGGGGAGATGGGGCAGGCACCGCGGGGTTGGGCGTGCCATCTGCCACCCGGGAGCGGGCCTAAGCCAGCAGGTGGTTATCTCCCGAGGGGTCCCAGACTGTGAGAGGGCACAGGTTGGGCTGAGGGACCTCCCAGCCCCTGCCAGTGCACAAATTTTTGTGCACATAGGCTTCTAGTATAACATATGTTAAACTTCCTTCATGTCGTTAGGTCTTAAACAAAGGAGCTAGCCCAATGCCTATTATCAAGTTACTAGAGTTGATTCAGAAGCCACTGCTATGAAAGAAGGTGACACACTTTGTATTACACGCCATTCTCACCCCACCATTTTTTTCACTGTGTTTTCCAGCCCACTAACAAAGTTCTTAGGGTCTGGTTGGTGTGGCTCAGTGGTTGAGCATCGACCTATGAACCAGGAGGTTACGGTTTGATTCCTGGTCAGGGCACACGCCCGGGTTGCGGGCTCAATCTCCAGTGTGGGGTGTGCAGGAGGCAGCAGATCAATGATTCTCTCTCATCTTTGATGTTTCTGTCTTCCTCTCTCTCTCCCTTCCTCTCTGAAATCAATAAAATATATAGTTTTTAAAAGTTCTTAGGTTACAGGAAATGTGCCTACATCTGTGGTCCTGTGGGACTTGGTTCAGTGGCAGCTGTCATTTTGCTTGTAGGCAGTCCTTAGGCAGTCCCAAAGGCTTGAATTTGTTGCCATGGCTTCCGATGTTTTCTGTTGAAATGGAATCAGCACTCTCTAGAAAGTCTGCTTCGTTCCCTCAAGTAACTTGTTGTAAATGTTTCCCTCCACGTCCCACATGCTTCAGGGTTCAGGATCTGGAAGAAGAGCCACACACAAATGAAAGAGAAAAGACAAGAGATAATTTGGGAATATTGGGGGACCAGGCGGGTAAGTCCAACTCAGAAGGAAGGACTTCCACCAGTGCTCAGGCCGCACGGACCTTTTATAGTCTGAGGTAAACAATGCAGTGGTTACCATAGTTACACAGTTCTTGTGAGTTTCACCTGTTTTGACCATAGTTACACTCCCTGCACTTCCTTCAGCCCATTAGCTTCCCAGGTAAGATCTGGGGAGTGTTATAAGGTCAAGCCTAATTATGCTAAGAGGACTGAGCCCTCTAAGCTGGGACTTGTTTGTGACTTTGCCAGCAGGTCAGTCCGAGGCTCAACCCTATATCGGTTCCCCACAGTAACTGGAGTCATACTTGTCTTCGTTTTGATCATTTTGGTGTCACTTTCCCTGGAATAATCTCAAACTTTGCCTGAAGGGTGACTTTCAGATTTCAGTTCAGTTCAACTCAATTTGATTAAAATTGATATGACTGGAATCCATCTCCCCAACTTCCACTCCAGACTGAGGAAAAGGACAGTACCTGGTCTGGGGACATAATTTGTTTTTTACAAATGGCAATGCTAAACCCATGACAAGAACTATTTATACCTAATGGGCTATATCTTTAAAGGGCATATGGCTCATGGGAAAGCTTTTGGATTGTTTCTAGTATGTCCA
>NW_005872080.1:29398-30284 GCF_000147115.1 Myotis lucifugus
TTCTTATGTTATCCCACATCATTGTCTCACCTCTCCACTTATCAACAACCCTTCAATATCATCTAATGCTCAATTTATATTACTTTTTACCCAACTATTTCCCCAAATGCCTTTTTCAGGTAATTTATTTGAATTACATTTTTTAAAAAGTCTCTCTTAAATCTGATTTAACCTGTTTAGTCTCTCTTAAAACCTCTTTTTAAACTATTTTAATCATTTATTTTATTTTATTTAAAAATCTTTATTGTTGAAACTATTACATAGGACCCCTCTTTCCCTCCATTGACCTCAACACTAATATGTTGTTGAAGGACCTGCTGCCGGTCTCATGTTCTGGATTTGGATCGGTACTTCCCATGGTATCATTGGACTTGTTTTCCACACCTTGTATTGTCTGTGAGATGGAGATAAGATTTAAAGTCCAGTGTATGCATATATAGAAAAAAATACATCACCGACAGTGCTGGATTCTCCATACTCCCTCCCGTCATGAGGCACATCGTGTTGATCTTACCTTTTGGTTTTGCTAAAACTGATCAGTGCAGTCAGTGACAGCCTGTTCTCTTCCTTGTCAGCTTCCCCAGCAGAGAGTGATCTGACATACCCTTGCCTGGAATTGCACCAGCTTATGCCTGTTCTCCTGGCATCTTATTAACAGTATAACTTTCACTCACAAAGTATATCTGTTTAGATGATGTATTACCCATGAATCTCACACTTAATAATTTTATCATCTATCGATGACAATTACTAAGACACTTATTTCATTAGGGTGGCATAATCATTTTTCCTGCATTTATTAAATGGAATGCTTCTATATTAAACTCTTTCCCACATCCGTAGAACCTATAGGATACCCTGAAATACAATTTACTTCAGAATGACC
>NW_005872080.1:30384-113550 GCF_000147115.1 Myotis lucifugus
TTTGATGTTTCTCTGGCTGAATAACTTAATAGGAGATTTATTCTTTGCTTTGATGAGATACGAAAATGTGTATAGTCATTTCCCTTCCTTGTGAATTTTGTAATGTTTACAAATATTTACAAAGAAGCTACCAGCTCATATAGATGCCAGAGGTCTTAGTCTACTTGGAAAAATACACAACTGCCTTTGATGATCTCAAAAACATTACAATGACAAGAACTTTACCCACATCAGTTCCCTGTTTGAGAGTGAGTCCAAAACCTCAGGAAAAATTTTCGAAAATTATTGCTTTTTAACAGTTAGAAAAACAAGGAAATAGTTCTTTCTCTTGTAAAGCTTCAGTACTAATCATCTACAGTTTTACAGATTCTAAGGCCTTTGTATTATGGTGGGAAAAATCTGTTTAGTAACAAGGAATGGGGTCAGCTTGCTCAGAGTTAAAACATATTCTCTGTTTGCCACTTGGATGTCAGATTATGAATCCTGGATTCTTCAGTTCAGACATGACGTGTTCACTAACAGATATTTAGATGGCTCTAGGTGCTGGCATATGAGGACTTGAATCATTGGCAGAGATTATTATTATTTTAAATATATTTTTATTGATTTTTTACAGAGAGGAAGGGAGAGAGATAGAGAGAGTTAGAAACATCGATGAGAGAGAAACATCGATCAGCTGCCTCCTGCACATCTCCTACTGGGGATGTGCCCGCAACCCAGGTACATGCCCTTGACCGGAATCGAACCTGGGACCTTTCAGTCCGCAGGCCAACGCTCTATCCACTGAGCCAAACCGGTTTCGGCATTGGCAGAGATTATTAACAGTCTGGAGGTCCAAGTTGTTTTATACTTGTTCTTTGCTGTTCTTCTTACCATTTTCTCAGCATCACGAACAAAATAACTAATTCAAGTCATTAAAAAATAAAAACTAGAGTTTATAATAAAAAAAGATTGATTTCATGACTCAGTATATGTAGTTTTCCATCCCAAATCAGAGAGAATACCATTCATTCAAGTTTTTTATTTCACCCACTCACTCAGATATCCTGTATCCAATTAAAAATATTTATAACTTTAGTAAGTTGCACCAGGTGGTATAATTGCCATTCAGAATAGAAAACCTTGAAGTACTCATAGATATGTGTGGGACAGGCTTATAAATAAGTACAGCACAATGTAGTTCTATTTTTAATTTTTAAGGAACTTCCATATTGTTTTCCATAGTGGCTGCATCAATTTACAATCTCACCAACAGTGCACAAGGATTCCCTTTTTTCTGCACCCTTCTACACTTGTTTGTTGATTTATTGATGATAGCCATTCTGACAGGGCTGAGGTGATAACTCACTGTGGTTTTAATTTGAATTCCTCCGATGATTAATGACATTGAACATATTTGCATATGTCTATTGGCCATCTGTATGTCCTCTTTGGAGAAGTGTCCATTCAGGTCCTCTGCCCATTTTTTAATTAGATTGCCTTGTTTTGGTGTTGAGTTTTATGAGTTTTTTTTATATATATTTTGGATATTAACCCCCTTATCGATGGGTTGTCTTTTAATTTTGTTGATGATTTCCTTTGCTGTGCAAAAACTTTTGTTTGATGTAGTCCCATTTGTTTATTTTTTCTTTGTTTCCCTTGCCTGAGGAGATATGTTAAAAAATATTCCTAAGAGCAATGTAAAACAGTTTTAGGAGTTTTATGATTTCAGGACTTACATTTAAATCTTTAATCCATTACATTTTTTGTTTATTTTTGTATTTTGTATAAGAAGATGGTCTAGTTTCATTTTTATTTCATGTATCTGTCCAATTTTCCCAAGACTATTTATTGAATAGACTGCTTTACCCCATTGTATGTCGTTGTCTCATTTGTCAAATATTAATTGACCATATAGGTATGGGTTTATTTCTGGGCTCTCTGTTATGTTCTATGTGTCTGTTTTTAGGCCCATACCATGATGTTTTGAGTACTATAGCCTTGTAGTATAGTTTGATATCAGGTAATGTACTACCCAACTTTGTTCTTCCTTTTCAAGATTGTTGTGGCTATTCAGGGTCTTTTGTAGTTTCATATAAAATTTAAGATTATTTGTTCTGGTTCTGTGAAAAATACCATTGGTATTTTTTATTGGGATTGCATTGAATCTATAGATTGCTTTGGGTAGTACGGACATTTTAACTTTATTAATTCTTTCTATCCATGAGCACATTATATGCTTCCATTTATTTGTATCTTCTTAATATCTTTCTTTAATGTTTTTTAAATTTTTGAGTACAGTCTTTTAGGTCCTTGGTTAACTTTATTGCTAGGTATTTTCTTTGTTTGATATAATTTTGAATGGGATTGTTTTCTTAATTTCTCGTTCTGATAGTTTATTTTTGGTGTATAAAAATGCAACCAATATCTGAATATTAATTTTGTACCCTGCTCCTTTACTTAATTCATTTATTAGTTCTAATAGCTTTTTGGGTGAATCTTTGGTGTTCTCTATAAAATGTATCATGTCATCAGCAAATAATGACAGTTTTACTTTTTTCTTTTCAAATTGGATGCCTTTTATTTCTTCCAGTACTATATTGAATAAAAGTGGTAAAAGATTAAAAATAGAACTGCCTTGTGGCCAACCACTTTTGGGTATTTATCCAAAGAAATGAAAAATACCAATTAAAAATATATATGTATTCCTATGTTCAGGGCAGCACTATTTACAATAGCCAAGATATAAAAGCAACCTGAGTGGCCATCAATAGATGATTGGATAAGAAAGACGTGTTAAGTAGATACAATGGAATATTACTTGGCCATTTTCAAACATACTGATGGACCTAAAGTGTATTATGTTAAATGAAATAACTCAGACAGATAAAAACAAATATAATTACACTTATATGTGGAATCTAAAGAACAAAATAGACAAACAAACAAAGCAGTAACAGACTCATAGATACAGAGTACAAACTGATTGTTGCCAGATGGGAAAAGGGTAGGAGGGCTGAATGAAAAAAGTGCAGGGATTAAGAAGTATAAATTGGCAGTGACAAAGCAGTCACCAGGATGTAAGTTTAGTAAGAAAATATAGTCAAGGATATTGTAATAACTATATATGGTTCCAGGTGGGTACTAGGCTTCATAAGTCATATAAACATTTGACCACTGTGCTGTGCACATGAAACTAATATAATATTGAATGTAAACTAGAATAAATAGATATATATTTAAAATTATAGCATAATTCACATAGCATCAATACTATAAAGTATCATGGTAGTGTTCTGTTTACAAAAGCTGAGGAAGGCTTTATAGAGCTGGCTGCAAAGAATAAGTAGAAGCCACCAGATAAAAAGGGGCTAAGAATTTAGGCAGCAGGAACAGTAAGTATCAAGCTATTTATGTAGCAGGCCACTAAGTATGTGTTTAATGTTCCCCTGGAAAACCTTAATTTTATTTCAAATATTTGAAACTGTGTTCTGACAAGTCTCAATCCATGTCCCGATTTAATAAAAAAGAAACAACACAGTAATTTATGGTTAACTAAATAAGAGAGAGAAATAAATGTGTTTGCCCTTTCATACACTTTTTATTTAAAAATTGCCTAGATCTCTTCATTAAAACAAGTACACTTAGTGTTATTAAGGAACATTTTGTTATAGAAAGAATGAACATGTGCAGTTTAATACTTCTTCCACTAAGTACTTATTTTAAATAATAATTCTAGTTCAGCTTTCCTTGGTAAACAATGAAGGCATTATTTGACCCTGAAACCCAGCTCCTTCTTTCACAGCACTTTTTCCTGAAGATTCTCTCACCTCTGCATCAAGTGAGGAAAATAAACTAACAAAGACACTCCATGACCTCCCCCATTGCTGAAGCTCACAAGCTATCCTGTCTTTTTTTGCAAAGAAAACTGAGCTAAAATTTCATTTCTCTCTTTTTTTTAAGTTTAAAATTTATATGGGTTTTGCGTTGATCCAGGATTAAATTATGTTTATTTGCTCTAAGATCTTAAAATAAGTATATAAACTTTCTTAGTTTTTTAAATTATAAAATAGAGATTTGTTTTCCTGTTGAAAAGGAATTTGGGAGGGTGAAAAAGGCAGGTTTTGGGAAATTTTAGAAATTAAGGGGACCATGGAGGAAGCACAGGGCTGCAAGCAGCAGAAGGTATATTTCCATGGAATAGGGAAGCTGAAAAGCTGCAACAGGTACATTTCCATAGAATGAGGGAGCTGGGAACAGCAAAAGGTCTATATTTACAAAATAAAGGGAAGGAAGCCCTTCATCCAGAAAGAGAAGAAGAAAAAGCCCAAAGGGAATAGAAAAACAATAAGAAAGTGGGGAAGGGGGAGAACCTCACATGTCCCATGTGAGGTTCAACCTTTGAGCCCAGGAGTTACTGTAGTAATTAGTCTAGGGCAGTGATTCTCAACCTTCCTAATGCCACGACCCTTTAATACAGTTCCTCATGTTGTGGTGACACCCAATTTCATTGTTACAAATTGAACATAATTAAAGCATAGTGATTAATCACAAAAAAAATATGTAATTATATATGTGTTTTCTGATGGTCTTAGGCTACCCCTGTGGAAGGGTCATTCGACCCCCAAAGGGGTCGCGACCCACAGGTTGAGAACCGCTGGTCTAGGGGCTAGTGACCAATCAGAGGGGATATCAAGGCACCAGGATCTGCAGCCTTTATAAGCCACAGGGAAAAAGAACTCAGTGGGACTCTTCCCCCTCCCTACCGGAAAGTCCATTCTGTGTGACTCGTTCCCTTTCCCCATGTGAGAGTCTGTACTTATTCTTCAATAAACCTCCACCTTTGCTATATCACTTTCTCTCCGTGGATTCATTCTTCGATTCTGGCAGACAAAGAATCCAGGTTCCAGTCCCAAAATTCCTTTTCACTATGGAGCTGGCAAGTCATAAATATCTTCATAAAGGTTGGTGCCTCCCCCTCCATTTACCTTTTTATAGAACTGGAAATCTGGGCTTAGTGGTTTCTCCAGCAACCAGTATTTTTGACCAGTTGCTTTCAGATTAAAATTAATGCTAAAAAATGTTTCTTGAAAGCATTATTATTTTTCCCAAAATGTCATTTAAAATAAATATTTCACTACACACGATAATCTAATTTAAGCATGCATGATAGGTCTTAAGACACAAACGTGCACTATGGGGACTCTGGTGTTAATATTAAAAATAGAAGTTCCAAAAATATATCGAGAAATGACATTATTTTTAAAAATAGAATGTTCAGAAACAGATTTCAAAGGGTACTTTTTAATATTTGCTTGTAGGATGAAGTTTGAGTGTTTTTATATTACACTAGAGGTCCGGTGCACAAAAATTTGTGCACTCGGGAGAGGGGGTCCCTCAGACCGGCCTGTGCCCTCTCGCAGTCTGGGACCCCTCAGGGGATGACCACCTGCTGGCTTAGGCCCACTCCCCGGGGAATTGGGCCTAAACTGGCAGTCAGACATCCTTCTGGCAGCCTGGGAGACCTTGGGGGATGTCCACTTGCCAGCGGGCAGCAGGCCTAAGCTGCAGTCGGACATCCTTAGCGCTGCTGAGGAAGCAGGAGAGGCTGCCACCACCACCGCTGTACTAGCAGCCATCAGCCTGGCTTGTGGCTGAGCAGAGCTTCCCCTGTGGGAGCGCACTGACCACCAGGGGGCAGCTCCTGCATTGAGCGTCTGCCGCCTGGTGGTCAGTGGTGTCATAGTGACCAGTCATTCGCAGTTGTTCTGCTGTTAGGGTCAATTTGCATATTACCCTTTTATTATATAGGATAGAAACCTGGTGCATGGGTCAGGCCGGCTGGTTTGCCCTGAAGGGTGTCCCGGATCAGGGTGGGGGTCCCACTGGGGTGTCTGGCTAGCCTGGGTGAGGAGCTGAGGGCCGTTTTCAGGCTGGCCACACCCCCTTGATGGAGGGGGTGCTGCTGGGGTTCCTGGCCAGCCTGGGTGAGTGGCTGATGGCTGTTTGCAGGCTGGCCACAGCCCCTTCAGGGTGGGGGTCCCTGCTGGGTTGCCTGGCCAGTCTGAGTGAGGGGCTGATGGCTGTTTGCAGGCTGGCCACGGCCTCCCAGCCACCCAAGCTCCCAGTGGAGGCTGGCTGGAAGCAGGTATCTGGGATTTATTTCTTTTTCTATAATTGAAACTTTGTTGCCTTGAGTGGAGGGTACAGTGGGCCAGGGCAGGTGGGAAGCTTGGCTTCCTCTATCGCCGGGGCAACTAAGCCTCCTGCTTGCTCCAGCTCTGTGACTTCTGGCCACCATCTTGGTTGGCTTAATTTGCATATAGTTGCTCTGATTAGATGGTGGATGTGGCTTGGGGCGTAGTGGAGGTGCAGTCAATTTGCATGTTTCTCTTTCATTAGATTAGATAAAGGGAAGAAGGGGGAGAGCCTAACTCTCATTCAAACCAGTTCCTTAAGTTTTTGACATTTATTTCTCCTGTGAATTAGGAAATATATATATACTTTATTAATGTAAACATCTCCTATAAGTATCAGGATTTTTGGTATAGGTAAGTTAAAATAATATGAGGTATGGAGTCAAAGCCCTGTGATTTGATACTATTTCCTATGCTTACTAATCTATTACCCATTTCTTCATCTTTTAAAATTGAGGAATACAGTTATTTTTTATAGTGGACATTTTCATTTATTTGTTTCTTTGTTTGTTTACTTATGTATACACACGTCTAACCTTCTCTGTCCTATTTTTCAATACTTCTTTGTGACAGGAAGTGCCTCAGTCTCCCTGCCTTTGAGAACAGAGACTTGAGAGTGACCTGGGCTTAGCTAACCAGCAATTGTCCTTGCAAATTACTCTGTATCTTGGTCAAAGAACTCAATTCAAATATTTCATTACAATTTATTCACAGTGACATTGTCCCAGAGCAGAATATCCCTCCTGCTTGGCTTCTGGGCACCCATCCTTTTGTTCACCATTTTCAAAACTAACCTGGTCGCCAATGAAATGAGCTTTCAGTGTCACCCTGCAATAGATTCCTGCTCTTCTAAGACAACGGGCATCAATTCTTGTTTTTTTGTAAACCAATGCCGGTTGACACACCTACTGTAGTAGATTGGGGGAAAAAGGGGGGTCTTTGCAGATAAATAAGTTAGGCATCTTGAGATAAGAGTTCACAAGTATCTTTATAATAGAGAAGCAGAAGAAGTTACACACAGGGGAGATGGCTATGTGAAGATGAAGACAAAATTTGGAATGATGCAGCCATAAGAGAAGAAATGGAGAAGCTAAAAGAGATAAAAAATGGAATCCCTCTTGGAGTTTCTGAGGGAGTGTGACCCTACCACATTGTTTATATTGGATTTCTTACCTACAGAAATATAAATGAAATAATTTCTATTGTTTTAAGCTTAAATTTCCAATTTTGATATTATATAACTGTAGACAGAAGGACTAAGATCCAAACTGAGGTCTTTTGGGCTCCCAAGACAAAAGTTCTTTTCATTCTAGATGCCGGTCCTTCAGTCTAGCTATGATGGTGGACTCTGGAAGTTTGGAAAGAAATAGGTGATTAAATAAAAGGATTGATCTGAGAAGGCAGGATTTTTTAAATCTCACTGACATTTTTGATAAAGCATGGCAGATTGAGCATGCTTGTTTATTTTGTCTTTTTCCCCAAATCTCATTATCATGGTAGTAAACTAATATAAAAATTATAAAGTCTACAGACCAAGGAGAAAATAACAGGTAAAAAGCTTTGGAGTAGAAAGCATATTTATGAATAGTAACTCATTTGGCAAACAAAGTAAAAACTAAATAATTGGAGATGAGGTGCAGACTGGGGTAAGGAAGTAGGATAAGGTGAGAGAAGGGAGCCCAAAGAATTATATATATAATGTATAGGTATTAGCTCATTAATTGAAAAAATTTACCATATGAATAATAGGGGAAAGTAGATGTGAGGTATTTGAGAACTCTCTGTACTCGCTTCACCATTTTTCTATAAACCTAAACTACTCTAAAATTTAAAAGTTCATTTAAAAAACAAATGAAAAAGGAAAGTCTCCAGAGAGTGAATAAATGCTGGAAGGACTGGTGGTAGTGTTCAGAGAAGTCAGTATTTAGAGCTGGTGTATTGTTTGGGGATGCCATATCAAAGATATGATCCAGGGAGGGGAGCTTTCTGTGAATGTCACTTTGGACCAGAAAGATGAAAAACTAAGCAGCAAATAAAAATAAAGACATGCTCGTGGAATTGAGCTGCCCACCATGGTGTCAGAGCAAGGTGGGAAAGATCTGGGGGCATGCTTGTTTCTGATTTCAGAGAAGGTTTTTGTCTGCAGCACACAAAAGTCCAAGAAGGTGAGCTCTTGCCCTGAATGAAATGCTAATTCCCAATTAAAACGCATCCATAAGTATTAATGGACCCTTTTTAAAGAAACTTCAGTCAGCTTTCAAAGGAGTGGAAAAAGTCTAGTTTCACCAGAGTGAGAGATGATCAAAAAGAGCAGTGCAGTGAGCTGTTTTTCTCCATATGGGATGCTCACACAGGAGCATATGTCAGTGTTTGATATTCAATCAGCCTTCTGCAGAATGCCAACAAATTCAAGCTCTAGTGGTCTATAGAAAATACTCTTTTTTTTGTAATTGTTTAAGAGAAATAGAGTCATAGCAGTTTAAAACTCCTTTCAAACAGTTCTAACTTTGGAGCTTGGGGAAGTAACACCGAGTTGCTGAAAAAAAGTTCCAGGTTAAATTTATGCCGGCAAGTTCAACTATTATTTTATGTTTTTGATGCTTTTCAATCACTTTTAATGATGTCTCAATTTTAAAGCACTGTACACTTTTCATGGGTTTAATAGGTAACACTTATTGGAGATAGAAAGAAAAGATACTATTATCCAAATCTTACTAATGTGAAAACAGAAGGGGGAGGAATTAAAATACCTTTTCAAAGTCCACACAGGTAGTAAGGGGAAGATTCTAATTTTGAATGCCTATAACTTAATTTTACTATGTTACTAGTTTATTATTAAAGAATGTAACTCAGGAACAGCCAGATGGGACAGATATCCAGGCAAGGCATGGGGGAAGGGGGCAGTTTACATGTCCTCTCCGAGCACGCCACTCTCCCCAAGTCTCCACGTGCTCACCAACCCGAAGCTCTCTGAAACCTGTCCCTTAGGGTTCTCTTGGAGGCTTCATTAGGTAGGTATGACTGATTAAATCACTGGCCATTGGCAATTGATTCAACCTCTGGCCCCTCTCCCTTCCCTGGAGGCCAGGGGTGGGACTGAAAGTACAAAACCTTTCATCACATCCTCCTATTTTAATCCAACATTTTCTCTCCATTGTACCATCGAACCCTTCATTAGGGTTCACTCAGAAATCTTTACCTTATAAGTGTACATTTACTGTTTCTTTATGAATTTCTATTTTTCATGGAAAATATTTGATACGAAATTTTTGGAATGGAACCCGGATTCTTTGTCCACTGGAGTAGAAGAATGAATCCACGGACAGAAGATGGTATAGCAAAGGTGGAGATTTATTGAAGGACAAGTACAGACTCCCACATGGGGAGGGGGGAAGGATCCCACTGAGTTCCTTTTCCCTACGGCTTAGAAAGACTGCATTTCTAGGTGCCTTGATATCCCCTCTGATTGGTCACTATTCCCTTGGACTGGTTACTATAGTAACTCCTGGGCTCAAAGATAGAACCTCACATGTTGCATGTGAGGTCCCCCCCACCCCCGCCTTCCTTATTGTTTTCCTATTCCCTTTGGGCTTTTTCTTCTTCTCTTTCTGGATGAAGGGCTTCCTTCCCTGTATTTTTGTAAATATAGACCTTTTGCTGTTCCCAGCTCCCTTATTCTATGGAAATGTACCTGTTGCCGCTTTTCAGTTCCCCTATTCTATGGAAATATACCTTCTGCTGCTCTGCAGCCCTGTGCTTCCTCCATGGTCCCCTTAATTTCTAAAATTTCCTAAACCTGTCCTATTTTATTCCTAAAATTCCTGTTTCATAATAAAACAAAATTTAATAAAATAGTTAAAAATGTTTATATGGCTTTCATTTAAAAATCAATGTCACCAGTCTATATATTCAATGAGTGGTGCTCTCTGCTTTCCAGGTTCCTGCCCTGGGCTGGGAACTCTTGGAGGGCCTGAAGAGAAACTTTATCTCAGAAAGGCTTAAAAATAACTGAAGGGCATTCCCATCCATTTCAGAGAGGCTCTGTCTCTTTCTAGACCTCCCACTTTTCTTCCTCATCCAAATCCAGTTTGAAAATCCCCGATTCTTCTAGATCAGTGATTTGCATTCAGAGTGTGGCAAAAAAATTTTTATATATATTTTATTGATTTTTTTACAGAGAGGAAGGGAGAGGGATAGAGAGTTACAAACATCGATGAGAAAGAAACATCGATCAGCTGCCTCCTGCACGCTCCCCACCGGGGATGTGCCCACAACCAAGGTACATGCCCTTGACCGGAATCGAACCTGGGGCCCTTGAGTCCGCAGGCTGATGCTCTATCCACTGAGTAGAGTGTGGCAAAAATTTTTAAAACATGTAATACCTGACCTCTTTTCACATATACTGTAAATAAATAAATAAATAAATAAATAAATAAATAAATAAAGCAACAGCCAACACAATAGCCGTCTGGTGTGAATGAATCAAAATTACACCTACTTTTAGTCAGATCAGCAAAAAATATATATTTTGGTGTGCCTTAGAATTTTAGTAATTGGTTTATGTGTGCCATGAGATGAAAAGGTTGAAAATCACTGCTCTGGATCTATCTTCCCTTTATAGCTTTATGCTTTTCTATGAACCTTCTAAAATTTGTTCCTGTTGTTTTGGGTATCTGTTTGAAATCCTAACACAAGATTAACCCGGAAGAGTGTTCAAGTTTAGACACGTGGGCCATCCCTCTGCTTTGGCATTCTGGGACTGGGATAAAAGATCTGTCTTGAGAATGCCTCCTGCCCTGGCCTGTGTGGCTCAGTTGATTGGCCGTATCCTGTGCTCTGAAAGGTCACCAGTTGATTCCCGGTCAGGGCACATGCTAGGGTTGCTGACTTGACCCCCAGTAGGGGCCATGCAGGAAGCAGCCCATTGCTGTTTCTCTCTGATGGATGTTTCTCTCTCTCAAATCAATGAAAACATATCATATTTAAGTAAAGAAAATGTTTCCTGAAAGGATTCTTGTACAGCAAGTGTTTTAACAGTCTGCCTCAGTTTTCTTTTTCTTGACTATTAAAATTAAAGAATGACCTGGCCCCCTTCCCCACTGCCTTTACACATTACTAACTGGTTCTTTGTTTATCCAAGAGGAGACTAGAACAGCATGTTTCTGTATTTATCCCACAAACCTCAGAAAACTGAATGTATCAATAAATCAAAGCCAACAACAACAAAAAATAGACTCTGCTCTCAACAGAATAGTATTTCTAGTAAATACATATTGATGAGTAATGCTTTCACCATTGTTCTATCTAGCTTCTATGAGATGTTTTTAGAAAAGCATCACCCCTATTGTCTCTCCAATCAGGCAATGGGAACAAACTTTCTGGATTTCTTTTTGTTTGTTTGTTTTGTTAATGCTCTCCTGAGGATATTCATTTTTAGGAGAGAGGGTAAGGGAGGGAGGGAGAAGAAAGAAAGGGAGACAGAGAGAGATATTGATGTACTCACATTGATTGATTGCTTCCCTCAGGTGAGATCGAACCTGCAAACCTGATAGGTACCCTTGATGGGAATCAAACCTGAGACCCTTCGGAGCATGGAAAATACACACTGAAAAATACAGGTTAGGGCTTTTTCTGGATCCTTTTATTTCTACTGTTTCTACTCTCTAGTTTATGAGTTTTTTAAAAAAACAAACCCAGGTCTTTTACCTATACAGTATTAACTAATTTAATCTTTAAAAAATATAGGGTATCCCCCCAAAATGTATACACACTCATTTCTGTAGATTCTTTTAAAATTTGAAAATGAACTGTATGTTAATAAACACTGACTTTATAATCTCAAAGTGTCCATACATTTTGGGGGGATGCACTATATAGAATGATGTAAAGGGAATTGTCTCCAATTTGTACATGAGGACACTGAGTCTCTCAGAGATTGCTACTTGTTCAGTGTTGTACAGTTTATAAGTAGCAAAACTGGTTGAAATTGATGCCTTTGTTATTCCAAAAGACCATGATCTTTCCACTATGCCACATTGCCTATAAGCTAAAGCAAGTTAAATAAATTACATTTTAATTCCCTCTTTTGTTTCCAAGATGAATTGTTTTATTTTAAATATACATCAAAGTTTATATATATGTATATATGTATATTTATATATGTTTATGTATATAAATTATGGAAATATCATTATGTATATACATACTGTAAAACTTCCATGATTCATTTGAATCTTCCAGCTAAAAAGAAGCAGACTTTGAAAAAAGCAGCATGCAAATAAAGGCGGTTAATAACAAACTTCCAAAAATAAGTGGATTCTCTATATATTTCCTCTGCATTTTAGTCACCCACAGTTTTGATACAGAAGACCAAAGAAATACCAAGCATGCTTCCTAGAGAAAGGGAGGGACCCCATTTTTTAACACTTGTGGGCTCTGGGAATAATTTCCAAAGCAGAGTGAAGAAACATGCAGAGAGCCCCTCTATATATATCTTGCTGGGGTCTTTGTCTTGCAGATATGGTTCCACCCCCTTTCATGGGCTTACAGGAAGGCCCCCAGGTGTTGGGGGTCCCCAGGCCATATCCGATGATCTGTCCTGGGGCCAGCGATAATGACCTCCCCCCCGACCCACCCCGGGCAGTGCATTATTCACAGTTTCTATGGCCTGACACCCCTTGCAAGACCAGTTTCCTCCTCAGTTCAACTCTTGCTACACAGCCACACCAGTATATCAGCCAATTTGACACCTCACTATTTGTGCTAACAGTCCAGATGAATGGAGGGTGGACCTAAATGTAGCTAAAAAGGTATCCTTGACAATTGCAAGGTCCTGCTTTCTCTAGTAGGCTCTGAGGTTCTAGCGTTTAGAAAATACCACATTCTAACACTTCAGGAAATTAGTTATTCGCAGGAAAGAGGACCTAAATAATTACCAGTTTTCTAAAATCGTGAGGGCCTATTTCTCTGGCTTTGTTCTTTTTAAAAGAGCAGCCATGACCCCATTAAAAATATTCATTGCTTAGAAATATACCAAACACTCACTGATTTAGTCAATGCATTATCAGTCTGATGGGTTATATGTTTTCCAAACTATTCATGCATCTAGCTCTCTTTCTGCCTGATTCTCTCTACCTTTGGTTCATTACCCACTTCATTAAAATTTCTATCAAGGAGAGGACACCTAATTCAGTCCTGTCACTTGTTAACTGCTCTTGCAGAGCCTGCATGTGTTGGCAAATTGAAAGCAATGGCTAGGGTGTGAGTTGAGCCTAGTTTCTGTTTTCATTATCAGCGAAGGAGCAACAAATGCTCTTTGAGTGAACATTGTGTTCAAGGTGGTCTGTTAAGGAAAACTGAATTTCCGGTTTGCTCACTCCATAGGGGCTTGGGATAAAGGACAGAGGAGGCTGGGTTTTTACACAGGATGATCAAACTGGGACAGTTATAACAGATAGGCTCATACATATGCATCTGACCATGAGTTCTGCATGCAAATAAATACTGTCAGACCTCATGTACGTGCATAAGGATGGATGTACTCAAAAGAATAACTTTGGTACTAGCAGTGCAGATGAAGTGAGATGTTGCTTATCAAAGCAAAGATCAGAAGAGGAAGATTTAAGGAATAAGGAAGAGGGAATGGTACAGGGATTATAAATTGCAGCCAGCCAACAGTTTCCATAAATGAGATCATGGAGTCAATGAAGAGACCCCAGCAAAAGTGGTTAGTTATACATCCCTTTGGCTGATTTCACGCACTATGCCCACACGGCCTTCTCTTCAGGGGAGTTACACATGGATCTAATGGTGTCTAGGAGCAAAGGTAACTAAATGTAATCACCACAATAGACGAGCACTCTTTTTTATATTCCAGAAATATAGTATCTGAAATTAGAAAGGCATCTAGAGATGATCTGTTCCAAAATCTTATAAAATAAAAAAACAATGTTGTGGGTGATGATGAACCTTGCTGAGCCTGCCCTCTGGGTTCTCATTTCTTTATGTCACTCTTCACCAGGGCACTTACAAACTTTGGCAATTGTGATTGAAGAACCCTTTCAGTAAACTATCACCGAAGGTGACACAGGAGTCAGAGACTGGAATTGATTACTTTTTGCCAATGAATTTGATGTTGATCAATGCATAAGCAGTTTTAAAAGTAATTACCCAAGATAATAGGATCAAAGATGAATTCATTTAAATGTAATTCATTCAAATTAACCCCCCAACTTTTACTATGGTAATAAAAAGCCTATCACAATACAGAATACAAATCCTTTATCAGATATATATTTTCTCTCAATCTGTGGCTTGTATTTCATTCTCTTGACTGTTCTTTGTAAGACTAGTTCTTTATCTTGATGAAGTCAATTTATCAATTCTTGTCTACATGGATTGTCCTTTTGTGTTGTATGTAAAGAATCTTTTCCTAACTCAGAGTTGTAAGGTATTTTCTCTCATGTTTTCTTCTAGAAGTTTTACGATTTGAGATTTCACATTTAAGTCTATAATCCACCGAGTTAATGTTTAGATACAAGGCATAGATTGAGATTACTTCGTTCATTGTATATGTTATATAGTCTGCCCTACAAAACAGCTTAGACTGGCGACTTAAATAACAGAAATTGATTTTCTCACAGTTCTGGAGGCTAGAAGACCAAGATCAAGTTTCCAGCTGATCCGTTTCTGGTGAGAGCTCCCCTCCTGGCTTGCAGGCAGCTGCCTTTGAGCTCTCTGATGCCTCTTATATCCTTATGACCTAATTTAATCTTAATTACCTCTACATAGGCCCTATCCCCCAGACATATGGGGGTTAAGGCTTCAACATATAAATTGGGGGGGGGGTGTCACATTCAGTCCATAATATATGTTTTAATACATATTTCCTGCTTTTCTATTCTATATCATTGATCTATTGTTTAATTTGATGTCAACACTAACTGTCTTGATTATAGTAACTTTATACTAAGGTTTGAACCTGGTTAGTGTACGTTCTCCAGCTTTGTTCTTTTTTTCCAAAATTGTTTGCATTTTTTAACGAATCAATTTCTAAATTTCTACAAAAGTTCTGTAACCAGAAAAGCAAGGGGTCTGGGCTGCCTGTCACTACTTGAGCCAATTAAGCAGAGACAGGGTTGAATTGTATATGAGCGTTTATTCCAATAATGCCGGCAGTATGGGAGAGCAGCAGGTCATCCACAGAAATCTGCTCTCCCTCGCCCCATAAGCCAGCTGCTTATTGTTAGTTCTAATCAAATAATTGAATCGATACCGCCTCCTCTGGGAACTGACCTTTATGCCACTTCCCAATGGACATTCCACTTGCTTAGACCACATTCCACTTGCTAAGACCATTACCTCTCCCCTCCAAACTTTCCCAGAATCCGGACCTGCCAGAGAATTCTCAGCCCAGAAAAAGCCCACCTAGAGTCTTTTAAAAACCTCTGACTCCCCATCTTTGGGGGCTGGTGTCATTTGGGGATCAGCCCATCTGGGTTTCCAGATGACCTAATAAATTCATAATTCTTTACCCCTTTTGGCCTCGTGCATTCCTCCTTTGGTGACCCTAACACTTATATTGGGTAGAAGGACAAAGATTACATGGGAAAGTAGGAATCACAGGCATGGGAAAGTAGGCTCGGGATAATCATTACAGGTTACAAGTCATGCTGGCTGGGGGAGGGGGTCTTCGCAGAGGGCGGTGCCTCTGGGCACCCTGGGACCTGATTACAGGCAATAGGGGCTGGGGGTTGTAAAGAGTGGGTGCCTTCGGGACTAGATGGTTTCAGCCATGAGGTTGTGTAAATCTTTCCATAATGATAGGCAGTTCTCGGGAAAGAAGAATGGACTACATTCCGACATTAGCTCCCATGTCCCAGGGCAGCGCATACAACTCTTATCCAGGTAAGAATATGCTTTCTCTAATCAGAACAGAACCATCACGGTTAACAGAGCATGATTAATATTTTCTTATAATTATAGTTAGTTTCCAATATTATATTTCTTCCCCTAACAGTTCTGCTGTAATTTTTATTAGAATTGCATTAGATCTATAGATAAATTTGGTAGAATTGACATTTAACAATATTAAATCTTTCCAATCCATGACCACAGTTTTTCTTAATTTCTATCAGCAATATTTTATAGTTTTCAGGTTTTGTGCATCTTTTGTCAGATATAGGTGCAAGAATTTTTTATCTTGATGTGAGATTGTTAAGTTGTTGGTTCCTAGATACACAATTGACTTTTTGGATCGACTTTGTATCTTGTAATGTTGGTAAACTCACTTATTAGTTCCAAAAGTTTTTGCTGTAGGTTCCATGGAATTTTCTGTATAAATAATTGAGTCATTTGTAAATACACACAATTTTATATCTTACTTTTAAATCTGGATGCATTATATTATTTTTTTCTTACCTTATTGCATTTGTTGGAGCTTCCAGAACAATATTGAAATGCATTCGTGAGACTAGGTATTCATTCCTGATTTTAGTAGGAGGAAAAGTCAGTCCTATAAGATTAAGTATGATGTTAGCTTAGATTTGTCATAAAAATGATCTTTTCCTAACTGATGCGGCCCAGTTGGTTGAGTATCATACAGTGAACTGAGATTGGATTCCAGGTGATGACACATGCTTGATCTCCTGTTGGGAGGCAGCTGGTGGTGTTTCTCTCTTGCATGAGTGTTTCTCTTTCTCTCTCTCTTTCTCTTAAATTTATTTTTTTTAATATATTTTATTGATTTTTTACAGAGAGGAAGGGAGAGGGTTAGAGAGTTAGAAACATTGATGAGAGAGAAACATCAATCAGCTGCCTCCTGCAACCCCCTACTGGGGATGTTCCCGCAACTAAGGTACATGCCCTTGATCGGAATCAAACCTGGGACCCTTCAGTCCGCAGGCCGACGCTCTATCCACTGAGCCAAACTGGTTAGGGCTTTCTCTTAAATTTAAAAACAAACAAACACATTTTAATAAATAAATAAATAAAAATTCTCTTGTGCTCCTATCACACTAACATATCTATATATATAAAAGGCTAATATGCAAAGTGTCCCCTTGGGAGTTCAACTGGGAGACCAGGAGTTTGATTGCTTGCTATGATATCCACTGACCACCAGGGGGCGGCACAGAATGAAGGAAGGCCCTGGCTGGCTAGCAGCCAGAAGGCCCTGAGCCCTGATTGCTGGCCAGGCCCAGGGACCCTACCCGTGCACCGGGCCTCTACTTTTATCATAAATATTTTGTCTTCATAAATAGATGACAAATATCAAATATTGTCAAATACTTTCTCTGAATATATTGTGATGACCATATTTTTTTTCTTTTTAATTCTGTTATTATAATGAATTAAATTGGCTTGCAAATGTTAAACAAACCTTGAATTTTGGGGATGCAACTTGGACTAGAACTTACACCATTGGCTCCCCTGGTTCCCAGACCTCTGAGCTCAGACTGAGACTATACCACCAGTTCTCCTGGGTCTGGATTTCCCAGCTTCCATAATTGCATGAGCCAATCACACACACACACACACACACACACACCACATATCATAATACACTGCTATATGTTTTCTATTTGTTATTTATTCATTTTTTTCTTTTTTTCTACATTCTTTTGATTGACCAGTTATGATAATTTCATTTTATGTCCTTTGTTAGTGTATTTGATTCACTGTTTGTGTGTTATTATAGTGGTTGTTTTAAGGTTAAAGTACATATCTTTAGTTTAGCTTAGATGATAGTACACTACTTCACATATAGTTTGAGATCCTTAAAGCAGCAGTTTTTCAATATCCTCTCCTAGATTTTATAGTATTGTCATTCTTCTTCATAATTATACTTCTATATAAATATTCTATTACTGTTATTATTTTATAAAAATTTATTTATTTTTAAAAATTGATTTTCTTTTAAAAATTTAAATAATTAAAAATAGACTATGTATTTACCCAGAATTTATCATTCCTAAAGGTCTATATTTCTTTGTATAAAACTGATTTCTATCTAGTATTATTTCTTTTCTTAAAAGACTTTCTTTAACATTCCTTGAATTCAGATCTGCTGGTGATGAATCCTTTTACTACTGGATGTCTGAAAAGGTTTTATTTCACCTTCATTTTTAATTTTCAGTTGATAGTTGTTTTTTTTAATTTCAGAACTTTAACGGCATTGCCCTGCTCTCTATTAGGGTGCATTCTTTCTCACAAGAAATCTATCATCCCTATCTTGGTTTCTCTATGTATAAAATGTTCCTAATATTTGACTACTTTTAAGATTCTTTCTTTATCACTGATTTTTATTAGTTTAGATTTTGTCTGTTCATTGGGTTTTGTTGAGCTTCTTAGATCTGCACATTTATTGTTTTAAACAAATTTAGAATATTTTCAGGCATTCTTTTTTCAAAGTCTTTTTCTGACACTCCCTCCTTAAATATTTTATGTGTGTTTCCATCTGAAAAATTTCTATTGCTACATATTCTTCTGAAATGCCTAATGTGTTATTAATATCATCCAATATATTTTTCATCTAATTGTCATTTCCATGCTATATCATTCCTCTAGCTTCTTGAACATTGAAATATAGTGATAAAAACTTTTAATGTTCTTGCATACTAACTATCAATAGTCATTTCTGAGAAAATTTTAATTAATTAATTTTTTTCTCATATAGACTGTATTTTCCTGCTTCTTTGCAAGCCTGTTATTTTTTGATCCAATGTCAAACATTGTGAATTTGATCTTTGTTCAGCGCTAGATATTTTTATATTTCTATAAATATTCTTGAGCTTTAATCTGAGACATGGTCAAATAAATTGGAATCTGTTTGATCCTTTTAAGCCTTGCTTTTGTCCTTTGTCAGATGGGACCAGACCTGTGCTTACACAAGGTTAATTTTTCCTCAGTTCTAATAGAATCTTTCTTTGTCTTTTAATTCATGCACTGTGAATTATGAAGTATTCTAATCTGTTTTTGGCCTTGTGCAGGCATCAAGGTATTGCTCCTTAGCATTCTTCATAGTGGCTCCTTCCACGCGTTGTGTGATTTTCCATATGTATGCACTGAAAGGCTCTCAACTGAATACTCAAAGGGAACTATCTCCAGACCTCCAGAATTATTTTATTATTTTTCTCTGTAGCACTCTCCTCTTTGGGACGTTGCACCATGAATTCTAGCTGTCTTAGCTCTCCTGGACACCCAGATCTTCAATTCATGGAAAGTGGCTTCTGCCTTTGCTTCCCTCTCTGCTCTGTGGCCTGGAAACTTCCACCAAGAAGTAAGCTCAGGCAATTGTAGGGCTCGCTGTTTTTGTTCTCATGTAACAGGTTTCATAATCTTCTGTTGCCTGAAGTCCAGTGTCTTGAGTGCCATTATTTTATATATTTTGCCCAGTTTTTCTAGTAGTTTTATGCTGAAAGGTAAGTCTGTTCCTTTTTACTCCATCTTGATGAGAATCAGAAGCCCTCTGCTATTTTAATCAAATGACCAGCATGGTGACATAGAGTGTTGTTATCACCTGTGTAGGTGGTGAACTGTAAAAGATAACTGATGGGAGAATCAGTATCAAAACTTCCAGATGAACCAAAATGAGTAAAAAAAATGTGCGATAAAAACTTAAGACTTAAAATTATAAAAAATAACCACCATAAACTGGGAATATTTATTTTAACAGTGATCTTCTTGAATAATTCCTCTTGTAGTTCTCATATCTCATTTTGTATATATTCTTTCTTTAAAATTTGTCTTTATTGTGGAAAATATTACAGATGTCCCCTTTCTCCCCCCATTGACCTCCTACACCCTGCACTCGCCCCCACTCAGATCTACTGTACTATTGTCTATAACCATGGGTTATGCATATATGCATATAAATTCTTTGGTTAATCTCTTCTCACCCTCTTCCCCCTTCCCTCTGAGATTCATCTGTCTGTTCCATGTATTCCTAAAGGAGTAATCCAACCTTGAACACAATTTATAGAGAATCAGCATTCACAAGGAAAGCAATGTCCTAATGTCCTAGTGTATTTTACCCTGGTCAGATCATATCTGAGCTTCATGTCTATTCTAGGAAGTCTAGTTCCAAAAATAGCACAGACAGCAGAAACAATTCTGGGGAAGAATTGCTAAAACGGAGAGTTGTTTACAAAAGTAAATATCTTTTTGGAATGACTGAAACAATGACATTAGCTTTGATAAGGGATTACTTAAGAAAAGCCTAATATCAAGAAGGCCTGTGAACAAAGAAATAGACTTAGTGTGTGACATAAGATAGATCTAGCAGCTTCTTTTCAGTACAAGCAAATATAGACCAGCAGATCTGGACACAAATGTAAAGAATTTGGTGGAAACCATTATGGAAATATTTGAACAGACATTTAGTTGACCACATATCAAGGAAGTTATAGAAAGTGTTCTAAATCTGTGAAGGAGCTGCCTGAATGCCCTATGGATTCCCTTCTATCTTTCTGAGGTCGAGAGTTTTGTAAGTTGTGCCCTTTGACAGCTAGGAGCTCTGCTGAGTTCTTTCAGAGACCACGGCATTAGCTAGAGGACTGTCATAAGGATTCTTCCACTTTCGTCTCCCACCTCCCCTTCATTCAGGGGAGCACATCTTTTCATGGCTTTATATACTGACTTTCTCATGAATTGAAGAAAGCATTTGAAGAAAGAGTTGCATGGATAACAAGACATAGAAACCCAGAGATGAAGTCTGAAATTACCTTTAGATTCTTCAGTTATAAATAATTCTGAGAACTTGTATATTGGAATGATAAAATGCTGCAAAATCGCAAAGCTCATTTATTTTGTGGTCACTTCTGGATTGGTGTGAAATAAAATGTCACATCATTTAAAAGCTTAAAAGGTGCAATTCATACAGTACAATGCGCTCAATTCTGTATTGGCGTTTCTGAGAATAATTCTTTGTCCTCATTTCAGACTAGGAAGTGACAGATACTTTTTCGATTTCACCTCCATTACAAAATTTGTTTTCTAAAGCCACATAAAAAATATGATGTCAATGATAAAAAGAAATAGGATTATGCAGGTGAATTCAGAACTTATATATGGAAGATCTGAAAGGAAGTAGTGAAGTTTAAAACCAATGTTCTCTTTCTAAAGACTAGTAAGCAGGCTGCCAGTTCCCATCAGATATTCTGCTTTTCTGCAAGTTATTTGTGCTGTGGGGAAAAGATAGCTTTAGCACAAAAGCTTTTCTCTAGTTAGTGAAGTGATCTTTCTTTCTGCATAATTTTCATCACAGTCAAAGAGTCTTTGAACTTAGAGAGGCAAAAATACAGCAAATGAACATAAGGTTCAACTTGTAAGTGAGATAGTCCTTGTCTCAACATTGCTGAATCAGAATTGGCCATGTACTGACTCAGCATGTACAGTCCAACACATACTGGCAACTTTTTTCTTGGCTTCAGATTCTCACTTTTCTGTGTTCTGTTCTTTTCTACAGAGGTCTTGCAACATTCATCAAGAGATGATTAATTCACTCTAACTGGTTTGGCTCAGTGGATAGAGCGTCGGCCTGCGGACTGAAGGGTCCCAGGTTCGATTCTGGTCAAAGGCATGTACCTTGGTTGCGGGCACATCCCCAGTAGGGGGCGTGCAGGAGGCAGCTGATGGATGTTTCTCATCGATGTTTCTAACTCTCTATCCCTCTCCTTTCCTCTCTGTAAAAAATCAATAAAATATATTAAAAAAAAGAGAGAGAGAGATGATTAATTCATTTATCTTGCCTGGCTGGTGTGGTTCAGTGGTTGAGCATCAGCCCATGAACCAGGAGGTCATGGTTCGATTCCCAGTCAGGGTACATTCTCTGGTTGCAGGCTTAATCCCCAGTAGGGGGCGTGCAGGAGGCAGCTGATTGATGCTTCTCTCTCATTGATGTTTCTATCTCTCTCCCTCTCCCTTCCTTTTCCTAAAACCAATAAAAATACATTTTAAAAAAGAAAAATAGTAATTAATTTATTTTCTAAGTGATGCATTGGCTGGTCAGGGAAATCATAGATTTGCCACTGTTAGCTATTTGGATCTTTGGAATATAGTTTTGCTCATCTGAAATTCAGTTTCCTAATCTAGAAATGTTTTGAGACTGAAATTTATGTAAGTACTTAGGATATAAGTGCTCCATACTTTCCATTATTTTAATAATTAATTTAAATTATTTTATTATTCTAATTTGCCTAAAGTTTAAGAAACCAATTTTTAAAAGCATCTTAATCTATGCTTACTTCTTTGACCTATTAAATGTACTCTGTATTTATTTTTGGCTGTCAATAAACAATTGAGGATGCTCTTGAATATAAACTTTATCCTGTTAAGTTCAAAATTACTTTATTATAAATAAAATGTGTGCCTCTACTTCATTTTCAGATGGTTCCCTTCTCCATTTCACGATGTTCCCTCATGACTCCAAACACATTCAGCCAAGGCTTGTTCACAGGCATGACATATTTCTCCAAATACTTTATTTCATCTCCTTTTTTAAGAAATTAGATGCTGCTGCTGCTGCTGAAGAATACATTTTGTAATTTTATACAATTGAAGTATGAAAATGTTGCTACTGTTACATATATTAAGTGCCTGCTGATATAGTCCAATATTAGAATAATGTAGTATTGTTTTATAAGATTATCTTTCCAGAACTATTGAAATACAGAGAATTTCTGAGAATCAATATAAATTACATTTTGGAAGAGACTTTGAATTACAGAAAAAAATCATATACGCAAAAATAAACCAGGCCCTTTACTTTAAAATAAAATTGTGCACAGTGACAAGGAAAAGTTGTGCTCAGTGCCTCTCCAAGGATATAAAAAAATCTGGGAACTTCAACTGTCAAAGTGTCACATTCAGTGACAGAGGCAAGAGATGACATTGGAGAGTTTGGCAGGGACCAACCAATGTAGTGCCTTGAACTCTACATTACAAGGTTTAAGTTTTATACCAAAGAAAATGAGAACCATTAACGTTTTCCAGAAGGACTGAAATCTGACCAGATTTCCATTTTTAAAGTTTACCTTGGCAGCACAACAGAAGACAAATTAGAAGACAAAACAGGTAAGCCATGACAGTAATTAAGGAATGGCACTAATAGGAAGGCAGAGTAGGTAAACGTGCTCACCTCACCCCACAATAACATCAAAACTACAACTAATCTATGAAACAACCATCATTGAGAATCACCTGAAGTCTTGCTGAACAAAAGTTCTATAAGTAAGGCAATACAGAAGAAGCCACGTGGAGACTAGTAGGAAAAACAGGTTGATTCCATACCCACAAGCAGTGCTTAAAAATAACTGGTTTGCCTCAGTGTCTCAGTTGGTTGGAGCATCATCCCATGCACCAAAAGGTGACTCCCAGTCAGGGCACAGACCCAGGTTGCAGGTTCAATCCCTGGTCAGGGCATACAAGAGGCAAACAATCGATGTTTCTCTCTCTCTCCCTCTCTCTTCTTCTCTCAAATCAATAAAAAAAATCCTTGGGTAAATATTTTAAAAAATTATTTCAAAACCCATCAATGGAGGATTTGTTATAGACAATATAATCCAATCTTTTCATGGCAACCAAGTAGCAGTTTTTAAAAAGGAGGTAAATCTATATGTCTAATATGGAAACACCTCAGGCACATACCTCTAATATAGAAGCAAGTTGCTGTACTATATGATACAACATAAATATAGTACATGCCATACGTATGTGTATGTATGTGTCTATGTATATACATATGTTCATATATATATATATTTGTTTATATATCTGCATATATATGTACACACATGCATATATACATAGCTCACTATAAAAGGAAACATTTTCTTTTTAAATTTCTCAAATCTCTTTATTCTCACTGCCCTAGAGAATTCATAAATCCTCAGCTTGGTGCCTAATCTACAGTAATGTATCACAGATATGACTATAGACTTTTAACATTTTTTTTCTTTCAAAGAGAAAGGCAGGGAGAGAGAGAGATAGTGAATCATTGATCGGTTGCCTCCTGTAAGCGCCCCGACCAGGAATGAAACCCGAAACTTGGGCACCTACCCGAACTGGCAATCAAACCCTTGACCTTTCAGGGTATGGGACTACGCTCCAACCAACTGAGCCACACCAGCCATGGCCACTTTTAACTTTTTAAAATTGAATCCTACTATGTAAATTTTATACAATAAAACTGCCATTTAAAAAAATTAACCACCTGGCCAGCATGGCTCAGTGGTTGAGCGTTGACCTATGAACCAGGCGGTCAAGGTTCAATTCCCAGTCAGGGCACATGTCCAGGTTGTGGGCTCAATCCCCAGTGTGGGGTGTGCAGGAGACAGACAATCAATGTCTCATCATTGATGTTTCTATCTCTCTCTCTCCCTCTCTCTTCCTCTCCAAAATCAACAAAAATATATTTTTAAAAATAAACCAAGGTAATTTTTGTCAATATTTTATACACACACATACACCATACATACAGATATGTGCACAAATCTTAAATCAATATTTGGCTTTTGTTTTTACAAATGCATATACCTGACCAAATGAAAATATAGAATGGCTCGCTCAAAAAATATATGTATAGCTCAGTGATGGTGAACCTTTTGATCTCGGTGTGCCAGCATTTTGAAAAACCCTAACTTAACTCTGGTGCCATGTCAGATATAGAAATTTTCTTATATTTGCAACCATAGTAAAACAAAGACTTATATTTTTTATATTTATTTTATATATTTAAATGTCATTTAACAAAGAAAAATCAACCAAAAAATGAGTTCAGAGATGACACACGTGTCATAGGTTTGCCATCACTGATATAGCTGGTGAGAAGCAGAGGCAAGAATCAAACATCAGAACTCAAATACCAACTTCATGCTCTTCCAGATTATTTGGTAGCTTAATAAGAGAACAATCAATAATAACCTGGGATCAAAATGATCAAGCCTATTTGCAAACAAAGGCACCTCATTATCAGAACCTTTCCCCATTGTTTCAACATAATAAAAATATCTGCTTATTGATATCTTTATTCTATATCATTGCTTCAATATTTTTGATCCCTTCATTTCTGATCAAACTGATATTAACATAATCAACCAAAGTAAGGAATTTATAAACTTTAGGATTTAGTAGAATGAGAAAATGCCGTTCTCCACCTTATCTCCTTTCCCCTTTGCAAATATATTTATCAGTTTGGAGATCTGAAATTTCATGGTCTATTTAACTCGGTGTTGCTGTTTGTGAGTCCACAGGGCTCAGGAGCATCACTGTACATTCCAGGCACATCCACATGACCTACTTAATGAATGCCCAGAATGTTCGGAGTAGATTTATGCTGATGATATGCCGTGTTCAGGCCAGAGCACAGGATGAGGCCCAAGAAGGGCTCATTTTCCCTCTTGGCTACCGATTTACTATGCAAACTTTAATATTATATTTAGTATCTTAAACCTTAACTGCTCCCATGCAAAAATAAGGCTAATAATGTATTTGATTGTAAAGTACTTAGGCAACATTGTCAGGAAAGCTGTGAATGTACATATTTAGTATTTATGAGGTCTATAAGATATTTAATGGCAACTGTTTTGTTATGCTACAAAAATTATTTCCATAAAAATGGATCAACCAATATACTGAACTTATTAAAATACATGGAAAGCCCACTGAAAATGCTAGAAACAAATATTCTCACCTTAATGATTATCATCATTATTTTAACCTATTATTCATAAATCATGTCTGTTTCATGTCACCAGGTTTTTTTTATGTAGCATCTATTCAGATGATTTTTCACCTCTAATTAATATTGAGCATGACATATAAAAGATACCATTAAAATACCAATTAAACTATTTTAACCAATGCAACAGATAAATTCTTGTGAATTTAGTTGCTAATATTAATGGATTAATTTAACCATTATGAAATCAAGGTATTGTCAGCAATCAACTGGTATATCTATATAATAAAAGCCTAAGCAACCATTACAGTGGAATGACCAGAACGACCAGTCGCTATGATGCGCACTGACCACCAGGGGGCAGATGCTCAACTCAGGAGCTGCCCCCTGGTGGTCAGTGCGCTCCCACAGGGGAAGTGCTGCTCAGCCAGAAGCCAGCCTCACAGCTGGCAAGTGCAGTGGAGGTGGAGGGATACTCTCCCCCCTTCACAACAGCACTAAGGAGCAGTGAGCAGGTGGGCGGTAAGGAGTGAGGGGTCCTGGACTGAGAGAGGAATGTCCAAATGCTGGCTTAGGCCCGATCCCTGCTGGGAGGAGCCTAAGCCAGCAATCGGACATCCCCCAAGGTATCCTGGACTGCGAGAGGGCACAGGCCAGGCTGAAGGACACCCCCCCTGCCCCCCCCCCCAGTGCACAAATTTCATGCACCGGGCCTCTAGTCTGTATATATTTGTACATATCTGGTGATAGTCAAAGTTATATCCTCCTGGCTAAACAGATTGCCTTAGCAAGAAACACCAAATATTCCATAAACATAGTTCTCTGCTATTATCTCAGCTCATAATCACTTGCAATGACTAGTAACACAATTGACTAGTATCACTAAGCAATGTTGGCTTTATTCAATAAAAGTTAAGTAATAGTTTTGTTAATTTGTACCTTCCTCAGGAAATTAGAGATGTCTGTGGAACGGAAATTTACAGAGTCTATTATGGGGGCTTTTATCGATATGGCCTGAGTTAAAGTGTAAACTCCCTTCATCTTCTTCATATATATAAAATAGTAGAAAAATAAATTTTATTTTATAAAAATACACAAGCATAATTAAAACTATGCCAGAATTTAAGAAGTAGCTCTTAAGAGTGAAAAGATTAACCAAACCAGATAGACTTTGAATTAGTATTTCTGATGACCACAGGGAAAAATTGTCATGTGGATAAATTTCAAGGGCTTATGACCAAAATATGGTCTGGAAATACCAATATAGAAGCCTGGGAATAGCTGTCCCATCCATGAATAAGGCTTAGAAACCTCAGCTCTCCAGTCCAAGGATATGGCACAAAGATGAGCTGCGTGGCTTTGGCTCTGGTGGTAACAGAAATGACAGTTTCCTCAGAACACAATTTTGGAACCATACATCTTCATTAAAATGTGAGAAATGCTGGAACCTAAAGCAAAGAAATTAACACAAAACCCATGGAACTACATGATAATAGAGCCACTCAAAAGAGACTTTGAGATAAGTATTTCAAACTGTTCAAAAAGATAAGACAATAATAGAATTAATGAAGTAAAAATGGCAGATTGAAAGCACAATGAAATGGAAGACTAGAAATGCAAAATGTAACATGAATACAACTGAAGAGAGAATTATTGATTGAAAAATAGATCTGAGTACATCCCCAGAAAGCAGCATAGAGAGATGTTTTCCTTTTTTATTTTGTTGAAAATATGAAAGAGTAGTTATGAGGCATGGAGAGTAGAATGAGAATAGCCAAGCTACATCTTAGTAATGTTTCAGAAGAAAAGGCAATATTCAAAAGATTAACCATGGACAAATTTAAAGAAAGATTGAATCATTGGAAGAAGATGCTAAGATTGAATCATTGGAAGAAGACGTAAGTGGAAAAAGAAATAAATGCAAAGTCATATGCAATAATTCCCTAACTTAAAAGAGCAGAACAAAACAAATAAACAAACCAAAACCCAGAAAATCTTTTTAAAATACCAGCGTAAAGACAAGGGAATGACTGTAAGAAATATGGCATATTTCTCATGCAATATAATAAGGTGCAGAAAATGATGTAGTAATATCTTCAAAATGTCCCCCAAATTGTTATTCTGTACCCAACCAAATTATTGATAAGTAGATGTAAAGAGGTCAACAAATATGTTTTCCAAGTAAATATAAATGAAAGCTTTTATGGTTGACCAACCATCACAAGAACTCCTCAAGAATGTTCACTTTTTAATTAAGAAAAGAAAAGTGGATTTCAAGAACAATTAATAAGGTACTTTAAGGACATGTATTTTTATCTTAAAATGTCATTAATTTATCTCTTTAAAGTGAGATATAAAGTATTTTTTAAATTTTTATTCTATATATCTTATAATTTTTACTCTGAAGATATACTAATTAATAATAAGGAAAATAGCAAAAATTCCTTTATAAAACTTGAGAGTTTATCACTGTTAATTTTCAGTCTCATGCCCACAGACCCAACACTTTGGATATTCTATTTGTTCTCTGAGATGTGTTGATCCAGAACCACTGGAGCCACTGAGGTGATAAAATCAAAATTGTCATGTGGATAAATTTCAAGATAGTTGACATGAAAGTCATAAGATTGCTAAGACTCCAGAGACGTTATTCTAATATCAGAGGACAGAGGTAGCTCTACAGTAAAAGGTAAAATACTTGGATTGAGAATACCCTTGAGAGACTTGCAGTAAATGGAGTAAATGGAGTAAATATGTAAGAAAATGCCCTGCTTATATTCTGGGATGTTATCATAGTAAAGATTAATAATTGGTGAAGTAAAATTTTCATAGGATCCTGGGGGGGCACCGAGTAATCCCTGGATTAGAGCCCATTAAGAAGTCAACTAGGCCCTGACCGGTTTGGCTCAGTGGATAGAGTGTCAGCCTGAGGTCTGAAGGGTCCCAGGTTCGGTTCCAGTCAGGGGCATGTGCCTTGGTGCTGGGGTCCAATCCCAGCAGGTCCAGGGGTCCCCAAAGGTGTGGACGGAGTCGGCGAAGAAGGAATGACACGAAGACAGCCTTCAGTTGGTCAGCAGCCCAGTCAGGACCTATAGCCAGGATCTCCAGCCAAAGTTCTGGTCGGAGTTCTGGTCAGGAACTGATGAGGATCTGACGTTTATTGTCTTATTACATCCGTATTTATACCAGCCGATTCCAATCCCGTCAATTTCTATTACAAGGGTTAAGGTGTTTCTCATCTCCATTCCAGGGAGTAAAGACCATGTAGCTTAATTACCCGCCTGGCACTTAATTAAGGGGTTGTATCCCCTCCCTAACCTCAGGGAAAGATCCCCACCTGGGGAAACAACCTTTCTTGGAGAGGTGACCTTGGTTAAAACACATGGCGCTAAAGGGAGCAAACATATTAAAAACAGTATGCTACATACGCCAGGTCCACTGAAACACATGCTGTGCAGATGCCTCTTTCCTGCAGCGACTGCGTCAAGCAGCAAGGATGGACCGGCCTCCGGCACCTTGGTTGCGGGCACATCCCCAGTGGGGGGTGTGCAGGAGGTGGCTGATCGATGTTTCTCTCTCGTCGATGTTTCTAACTCTCTATCCCTCTCCCTTCCTCTCTGTAAAAAATCAATAAAATATATATTTTTTTAAAAAAGAAGTCATTTAGGACTTTTAACACTAGAGCAATAGCCCTATTCTGATACTTTCCATAGTGTTGGTGGCCGTGCAAATCCATGCAGATAACTTCACACCTACTGAATCCTGGTTTCGGGCTATCAGTCAAGGAGCGATGCAAGAAAGTACTGTAGAGAACACAGGGCACCTGTTGTATCTGTTTTCATGACTATCAAGAATCAACAGGCTTTCACTTGGCAAGTTACAGTCATAGCCATCCACAGGAGTTACCTTTACTAAATATGGAATGTAAGGATGGACATTATTCTTTATGTTCTGTTCTCTTTAAATTTTTGGCAGATGACAATAGAAACCATAGGGTGTCTTAAGCAAAAAGATGGAGATGTATTATAAAGACAGTTGTAAAAAACAAGGGCAAATTCGTAGGTAAGAATTAATCAAGCTCCATGTAGCAGGCTTCACTGGGGAAGCTCTTGGGCACAGAAGCAGCAACCACCGAGTCAGTTCCCTGTTGCCTATAACCTTCTAGGTCAGTGCAGAAATACAGAGTAAACTCAACAAACTGGAAGGAAGGGACTTGAGTCCTTGACTGTATGTGTTTATTCTGCCCGCTCAATATCCATGTTGGAGTAAGCATTGGCCTCTCCTCTAGTGTGACCATAGAATGGGTGGGTCCAGGCCTTTGTGTTGAAGTCATGTAATATGTCAATTTAGCAGCTAGTGATGTTTTTACAAGTTGTGCTGATTGGAACCCACCAGCCACTTTCCTAGGATGATCAGGGGCTGGGTCCAAGCCTTGCTCTTGACAAGGGTTAATTGCTTAAGAACTAGGCCATAATGGGTTTGCATGGAGGTCTGTGAGAAGCCAACTCCTTTTCTGAATCCAGGCTGAAAGCAATCAGTCAAGTTAACCTTTGCCTCTCAAAAAACATAATATGCAGTTGACCCTGGAACAACATAGAAGTTAGGGGCATGGACACTACGCACAGTTGAAAAGTCCAAGTATAACTTTTTGACTCCCCCAGAACTTAACTAAGGTGGGCCCTTTGTATCTCTGAGGTTTGCACCTGCAGATCGAAAACAGTGGATGCAGAGGGCCAACTGTACTAAAAACCTACTGTTACCATTAACATACAGTCAATGGACACACATTTTGTGTATGTATTATATACTGCATTCTTACAGTGAAGTAAGCTAGAGAAAATGTTACTAAGAAAATAATAAGGAAAAGACATTTACTATAAGAATATTTATAGAAAAATCTGTGTATAAATGGAACTGTGCAGCTCAAACCCATGTTGTTCAAAGGTTAACTGTATTTCTCAGAGACTGAGTAGAGAGAATATCTAGGCACAACAGTGGTCTAAAGCCAAAAACAGAAAAGCTACTGAAACCAAGGCAGCTGCCTTACCTTCCTCTCTGGCTCTTGCTCTTGCTACCTCTCTATCTCTACCCTGCTTCCTTATGTATATCTGTTCTTCTCACTCTGAATACCATCTTCCTTTGTTTCTCCCTGCACATGGTAGATGATGATACCACCTGTGTTTGAATTTATATGTTCTCAGTTTCAGCAGCAAATTCAATCCAAGTCCAAATTTCTTAAAGAAAGAATATCATTGACTTTGAATCAAGTGTTCATCCCTATTCAATAAACTATGGCCCAGGGAGGCAGGGTAACAAACTACATGCATACCTGCCAGGACTGGAAAAGGGAGTAGTGTTCAGAGAAAGAACATGGCTGCAGTTGGAGAGCCACTGCCCTGTGTCTTATCTCCGTGAATTTTAATGTTTTGACCCAAGCTGGAGACATGAGCATCATTTCTATTTTTCTTTTACCCTCATTCCCTCCATATAATCCATCACTACATTCTTTCAATTCTGTAATCTTTAATATTTTTCAACTTTTATACTGTGAGAAAAATCAAACAAAAATAAATTGGAATCCATTACAGAAGACCTTTGCTTCCATGGGGCATGTCTTCTCCTCTTCCTCTACAGGCCAGAGCTCCTCCCAGTGTAACCACCGAGGAAGCAAAGCTATGATATCTGAGTCAATTTTTCTTATAAAAAGTTTTTGCGTGTCTTTAGCCACAGAACTCCCTGTTCTAGATGTTTGTGGCATTCTAGCACATGACACACAGAAACATGGTATAATAAACATAACCAGACACAAAATTAGTCTTAACTTTAAGAACTTTGTGACTTGGAAAATTCACATACACTCTCTGAGCCAGCTTCTTCACTCAAATTCAACCATTTTTTTTAATTGTTCAAAAAAATAAGCTTTGGCCCAGCTGGTGTGGCTCATTGGTTGAGTGCCAAACTATAAGCCAGGAGGTCACGTTTAAGCTGGTCAGAGCACATGACCTGACTGGGTTTCAGGCTCGATCCCCAGTAAGGGGCATGCAGGAGGCGGTCGATCAATGATACTCTCTCATCATTGATGTTTCTAACTCTCTTTCCCTCTCTCTTCCTCTCTAAAATCAATAAAAAAATATTTTTTTAAAAAGTAAGCTTTGAAAATGTCACTTCTCTGTTAAATATCTATCCATAACTTAAGGAAGTTGTGAATGGTTGAAAAATGACAAAAATGTGAACAAATTAGCTCATGGCATTTTGGAAGGATTAAACAACCAAAACAGCTGCTAGTTCACATTACACAGCTTCCATTGGAGAGAAGAACTGACTATTTCAATTCAAAAGCTCCTGCTTGGGTCAGGGGTCTGCTCTGAGCCAACAGAGGGCAAGGTAGCTGAAGCAGATCTTGAAAAACTTAGCAGGTTCAGAAATATTTATGTAGACCCCGGGGCCATTTCAGAGAAATGGAGAATGCACTTTGGGGCAGACAACTTATAAGTTATACTGTGTTCTTCAATATAATTATTCTAGGTTTCCAATCGTAAGAGCCACAAAGATAGAAACCAAATCTACTTAACTCACAGCTCAGGCCTGGAGAAAGGGAAATAGCACTCCAATTGATTGCTTATGCTCTGTGCTTTCATACATATTTCAAAAATATTACCCATTTGACACTCACAATACTGTGAGGAAGATATGATCATTTCCTCTCTCTCTTTCTAAATAAGGAAACTGAAAATCATAAAAGCAAAATACGGTCACATAATTTAGAATTTGGGTCCAAGTTCGTCTCATTTCAAAACCCATTCTCTTTTTACTATATTATGCTTCTTATCAGGCTCTAGGAATTCCCGGACATTCAAATGTTTTTTTCATGTGGGTGAAGATGATATTGACATTTTTCTTCTTTTTGTACTTAGGATATAAAATAAAACATAATTTAGAAGCATTGCTGGTCGAGTTACCCAGACAGTCACATGTGGTAGTGATGTGGTAGCAGACAGTGGAGCAGGTGTTTATGCCTATGGGGATGAGGTCTTTTTTTTTTTTTTTTTTTTTTTTTTATATATATTTTATTGATTTTTTACAGAGAGGAAGGGAGAGGGATAGAGAGTTAGAAACATCGATGAGAGAGAAACATCGACCAGCTGCCTCCTGCACATCTCCTACTGGGGATGTGCCCGCAACCAACGTACATGCCCTTGACCGGAATCGAACCCGGGACCTTTCAGTCCGCAGGCCGACGCTCTATCCACTGAGCCAAACCGGTTTCGGCAGGGGATGAGGTCTTTAAAGGCCCAGGTTGCAGAATTTGCAGAGAAGGAGCTCAGTAAATATTGTAAATATTTGTTGATTGACTATTGAGTAACCTATCAGCCATTAGCACTGTCTGTTGTATAGTCATGTACATGACCCTTCACTGACAGTCCCAAGAATAACAAAGGGAAACTAGCCCATATGAAATTTATTCAAGCCTCTTTGAGCTAAGGAGACTCTAAGGCAATATCCCACTTTATCAATGTTACTATTTTTTATGGGAAGGCACTATGATAAATAAATAAATAAATAAAATCCAGTGATGATAAATAGCTCATGAAAACTACAATGGAACTAAAAACATATTTGTATTTTAATACCTATCTATGAATAGACAGTGATATTGCTTACTAAATGACTGGTAAATTTACTTCTGTACTTACAGATTACTTCTGACACATGTAATTTGGAAAACAACAATCAGTACTAATGATCCAATAAAAAAAATGTGAACAATGAGTAGAGAATCACAATTCATCATAATAATGCTTCCCTAGAGTGTTTTACTTTGAAAATGATTCACACTGTGTAGAATATTTTTTCCACAGGCATCTGCACATTCAATTTAACCACAATCCCTTTGCATATAAGATGCTACTGCTACAAGATGAAAATATTACTGAATTATTTCCCATTCAATGACTTTGTTCAACGAACAGTTATTGAGTGACCTACAAGGTACTGAGCACTGAAAGTTATAAAAAAACATGCCTTAACTGTGATTTCAGGGTGTGTGTTTTTTTAAATTCAAAATCCAGTTTTCCTATGATAATGAGATCCAGGTGACTATTAAAGTATATGTCTAATTGACATTTAATATTCACCATTTTTTAGTGCATGATTACATAAGTTTTAACAATAGTCCTGTAAGAGCTACCACCACCTTCACCCAGTGACCTTTTACCCCCAGTCCCAGCTTTTTTTTTTTAAATATATTTTATTGATTTTTTTACAGAGAGGAAGGGAGAGGAATAGAGAGTTAGAAACATCGATGAGAGAGAAACATCGATCAGCTGCCTCCTGCACACCCTCTACTGGGGATGTGCCCACAACCAAGGTACATGCCCTTGACTGGAATCGAACCTGGGACCCCTCAGTCCGTAGGCCGACGCTCTATCCACTGAGCCAAAACAGTCAGGGCGCCAGTCCCAGCTTTTACCACACTGCTGTTTGTGTCCATTGGCTATGCATATATGCTCTTCGGCTAATCTCTTTACCTTCTTTCCTCCAGTCTCCTAACCCCCCGCTCCTATATGATCAACAATAAAAATAAAAGAAATAAAAATAAAAGAGGCTGGAAGAAAGAGAAAAATAATAAATATCAAAGATTAAGCCAAACCAATGGACATGGACAACAGGGGGATGAGAGCATGAGTGGGGGGAGGGGGGGGAGGATGGGGCTTTAATGGGGGGGGGGGATGAGGACACATTTGTAATACCTTAACTAATAAAGAATTAAAAAAAAAGAAACATAAAAAAAGATTAAAAGCCAAAACAAAACACTACCACCAAAATCAAAATATGAAACATTGCCATTAATCAAAAATCCCTTTATGTCTCTACCCTAATTTCTGGAAACCACCTTTCAGGGTTTTTTGTTTGTTTGTTTCTATAGACATATCTATTTCACAGTGTAATATAAATGGAGTTTATATTATAGTGTGTAACCTTTTGAGTGAGGCTAATTTCATTTGGTATAAAGCTTTTGAGTTTCATCCACATTGTTGCATGTATCAGTAATTCATTTCTTTTATTGCTGAGTAGTATTCCATTGTACTATTGTTTCCTTATCTATTCACCACATAAACATTTGGATTTTCACTTTTGGGCAATTATGAATAAAGCTTCTATGAACATTTCCATATAAGTTTTTGTATGAACATATGTTATCATTTCACTTGAGCAAATAGCCAGAAGTGGGATTGCTGGGTCTTATGCAAATATATTTTAATTTTATAAGAAATTGCTACTCTGATTTTCAAAGTTGCTGTACCATTTTGCACCTTGAACCAATGTATGAGAGTTCATGTTGCTCTATAACCTCAATAGATTTTTTTAAAAAGCCATTCTAAACTTACCTAAGTTCTAAGTGGCATTTTTTATGGTTTTAACTTGCATTTCTTGATGTCTAATGATACTGAGATTCTTTTCATATGACTGTCATTTCTGTATCTATTTTGGTGAAGATTTTGCATTTAGGAATGTGTTTGATTTTGACTTAATTTTTATATATGATGTGAGTTATAGATTGAGGTTAATTTTTTGTATACATGTCCCAGTGTCAGTTGTTGAAAAGATTATTTTTATGCACTGATTTAAATTTATAATTTTATGAAAATCAATTGGCCATATATGTGTGGATCTATTTTTAGACTTTGTATTACTTTCCATTCATGCATGTGTCTTTCCCTTTGCCATCTCTGTCCTGATTACCATAGCTTAATCTCAAGGCTTGAAATCAATAGTGTGAATTCCTCAACATTCTTCTTTTTAAAAAAATTATTTGGCTACTCTAGATTCTTTCACTAAATACAAATGTTAGAAGCAGCTTGTTGATTTATATTAAAAATTCTGCTGGAGTTTTGATTGGGATAGCATTGAATCTATGGATCAGTCTGGAAAGAATTGATATCTTAACAGCATTGAGTCTTACAATCCATACACTTATATTTCTCCATTTACTTAGTTCCTAGAGTTTTTTATTCATTTCAAAGTTGTTAACATACAGATCTTTCACATATAAATACTTGCATATAGATTTCCATTTCTTGGAAGTAGATAAATGCGCTTTTTTCCTGTTCATTTCACTGAGCACAATTGAACATGTTAGACATAACATATAAAATACAGAAGGACTCTGAAAGATGGAGAAAATAATGCAGATAAGCTAGGGAACGTGGGACCCATAGAACAACATGGTAGTGAGTTTCTTGGGTTTTCTTTTACCTTATAAATCCCAGACTTAGAGCTTAAGAAGCCAGCAAACCAAAAAGAGTAATGGGCATACCAAAAAAAATAAAAAACACACTCAAAAAGAGCCTGCAATCTATAGCTGATGGACCAGGAAAGAGGGAAAGAGGCAGCATAGCAAGATAAAGAGAGATAGCACTAAACTCCAGCCAAACACCATGGCGGGAGGGGAGTGGGCACTGTAACCCTGAGGAAATCAGGAAAAAGGAAACAGAAAAGCCTCCTGCAAGACTAACAGGAAAAAGGAGAAAAGACACAGATTACCAACATCAGGAATAAGAAAGAGGATATCAATATAGATTTTGCAAACATCCATATTACATTAAGGAAATACAAGAAACAGCTCTGTGCACATAAATTTTATAACTGAGATGAAATGGATGCATTTCTTTAAAAGGTCAAAATACAGAATATAAAAATATATTTTGAATAACCATATAATTATTATAGAAATTTAATTCGTTATTTAAAAACCCTTTACAACATCTCCAGGCTGAGATGGTTTCATTGGAGAATTCTACCAAACACTTAAGAATTAACATCAATTCTACACAATCTCTTCAAACAAGTGGAGGAAGAAATAAAACTTTCCAATTCTTTTTATGAATCTAGAATTATCCTAAGACTAGAACCAGACAAGTACACTACAGGAAAGAAAAACTACAGACCAATAACCCTCTTAAATATAGATATAAATGTTCTTAACAACATATATTAACTAATGGAATTTTGCAATATATAAAAAGAATTACAGGCAATAACCAAGTTGAATTAATTCCAGAGATGGAAGGCTTATTCAATATTTGGAAATAAATTAGTCCAGCCGACCATATTTACAGGCTAAAAAAGAAAAATCACACGATCATGTTAATTGATACAAACACATACACACAAGTATACACAAAGTATCTGAAAAAAATTCAACAATGTTTATGATGAAATCTACAAGAAAACAAGAAACAGGAGAAATTCAACTTAATTTTAAAAAGCAAAGCTAACATCATATTTAAAGGTGAAAGATTGAAATCTCTCTTGCTAAGAATTAAAGAACACAGAATGGGCCCTGGACGGTGTGCTTAATGGTTAGAGCATCAGCCCAAGCAACAAGGGTCACACGATTTCTGGTCAAGGGCATCTACCTGGGTTCCAGTTCAATCTCCTGCCCCGGTCCTGGTATCTGTGGGAGGTAACCAATCAGGTGACGATTAACAAAACACACACACACACACACACACACACACACACACACACAGAAAGGATGTCCCCCTCACTACTATTTCAACATAGTCTGAAGTTCCAGCCTGCACAATGAGCTAGACAAAGGAAATAAAGTACATTCAAATCAAAAAGGAAGGAATAAAAACAATTCCTATGCATAGATGATGATTCTCTATATAGATATTAAAATAGTATTTACAAAGAGATTTTAAATTTTATTAGAAGAGTTTACTAATTTAACATTAAGTGAAATGAGAAGAATATAACATTTATAATGTGTGTATGTATACACACAAGTGTGACCTTACCTTTGTTAAAATATATCAAAACACTAAAAAATACATATGTTAAAAAATATGTAATTGCCTTATATTGGAGGGATTATTGGTATTTTTTTTTTACCTCTTGACATTTTCTAGTACTTTCTAATGTTTTTACAACTACAAATAAGTTCTACTAAAATGCATGAATATTCTGGTCATTGTTTTCTATTTTCTTTTCCTACATTTTTCTATTGTATCCTCTTCAAATTACAGCAGTGCTCCACAGAACCTGGATAAGACCAATTTAGAAATAGTATCTTGTCACCTAGAAGCACTTAATAAAGAAAACATGTTCTGGAGCTCAGTCACTTTAGTATGTCCTAGGGAAATAAAAATAAATAAGACGTGGAAACTGCTCTTAAGGAGTTCACTGTGTATTAGGGAAATAAATTCTCTGTTACAAGCCAGACTGTAATTTAGTTTTAGAGTAATAAAGGTTTAAACAAAGTGCTAAGGAGAGCTGTGGAGAAGACTAACTGCAAAGACTGGAGATTTAAAAAAAGAGAAGCTGTGAAAGCAACACTACTATACATAAACAGTAGTTGAGGGTCTGATGGTAGCGGTGAGTATAAAGATGATATCTAACAGTAAGTACTGAGTGTGACCCATATATAGAGTGACCCCCCAAAAATGTATACACACTTTGAATAATTATAAAAGCAGTGTTTATGAAAATACATCTCATTTTCAAAATTTGGGACACTTGTATGTTTTTTTAAAACATACATTATCTCACTTAATTTTCACAATGGCTTTGTGGAGTAGAACCCATTATTATTTCACTTTTGCAGATGAGGAAAATGAAGTTTAGAAACACGCAGCAAGCTGTTCTAGGTTATATAGCCTGCACATACATGGACAGAGAATCAGATCGAATCTAAGTAATTTTAAGACAGAGAATCGTTATATGGCATGAGCGCAAATGTATTGAAGAATACTTGGAGAAGTCACGACCGTGGCCCTGGTAGCTTAACTGGGCTCCAATTTTAAAGACCGAGCCTAGAAGCCATTTCTACACAGGGGCCTCTCAAGCAAACTGCACTTCAGGGCGAAGCCTGCGCCCTGAACTGCACCGTGTTCCTGTCATCTGAGCAAGCCCTTTATAAAGTTCTTGGAATCCTGTTCAACCCATAGGACTGAGATTTCCCCCATCTAATTGGATCTGTGCAGCTATATTCCCATAGCATCTTCACCAAACAATTAGATAAGCTCCGTTCTGACCAATCAAGACAGTGCCTTTTGGACCAATGAAACTGCAAGGATTTGGAGTACTCATTTGCATGAGGATGGACCAATCAGGGACCAGGGGCGGGGACTTCTGTCTCTATGATCCAGTTCCCCTTTCCCTTTCCAACCAAGACTGAAGACTGTTTCTCCTGCTGAAACTGAAGAGCCAATGAAACACCAAAGATGTCTGGCCCAGATTGGAGCTGACCAGCACAAGAGTACAGCAGGACAGAGAAGGGCAGAGCAGAGCTGCTAAGCTGGAAGGGGACTTGCCCCAGGACCACCTAACAGCCCCTTGAGCTGATGCCCTGAATAAAGTTTCCAGGCTTCACCCCATTTCAAATTGGGGATTCCTGTTGGCATTGACCTGACACCAATGACAATCAGTTGACATTACTTACCTATGGAGCAGTTAGATCCACAGATTAAGCATAAGTAAAGTAAAACCCCCATAGAATAGGACAACCCATGAAAACCCAGCTGTGCTCATTTCACTTGCTAATTTACTTGTCTCCCTGCACCCAAATACTTGGAGTACAGGAGAGTCGAGGTGTAGCATACAGCAGGGATTATAATATTTCAAGCTAAACGTTTTAAAGTGGTTCTACTATGTGTGTTCACAGATTCTACTGCCTCCCTCCAAGTTAAGACTCTCCACTAAAATAAAACTCATTCTGAAATTTTGAGGGTCTTCAGTAATCAGCTCAAGCATTTACAAGTTGATGCTAATCCAGAGTGCCTAGTTCTGTGTTTTCTCCAAAATGAGTGATCAATTAATGCTGAAAAATGTTGAGTACTTCAACATGATCGATAATTTGCTCATGATTGAACTGATAATTCAATACCAAGTTCAAGGGCTTTACCTCCAGGGTGTTAAATATTTAAACAAACAGGTTAATTTGATATGCCTCCTTTTTTTTTTTGACCACAACAAAGATATATGTTTTATAGAAAAATACTAGACCAGAAGTCTGTTGAGCTAAGTCACTCCTAAAACCTAGTCCTCACTTAACTCTGTTTGCTGTCAGTATAGCTCCCAAACTGATGTGTGAAATTCTTGAGGGAAGCTTATGGCTCTGTTATGCTCTGTGCACTTGCTGCCTATGTATGAGAAACCTGGGCTCTTTGCTCTTTTCAATTTTTATATATTCTCACTCTTGTTTCCCCCTGGCTGTCAACAGTAGGATCACTGACAGATTTATTCCAGCATACTTTCATTTGATTTTCAGGGGAAAACAATGACCCCATAGCTTTCTGAACTTCAAGTCCAGTAGGAAATGGTTCATCTCTCCATCACTCCCCACTCTGTCAATTATGCCCTTTCCTGCTGGAGGGGGTGATGACGCATCAATATTAGACACAGCTGTTCCCAATTGCAGTCTTGTTATAAATAGGCTAGTGCTGTGTTAAATTAGACAGATTTTTAAAAATATTTGCCAAAAGAAGAGTAAACAGAAATAAGCAGAGCTTAGAAAATATGAAATGAAAGGGCAACACAAAAGGCCTTTTGTTTCACTTGAATGGAGGAGGCTTTGTCCTGCTCCTGTGAGGAGTTCACAGCCAGCCCTGCTTCTCCTCCCAGATGAGCCGCCCACACATCTGCCTCATACTTATGGCAGGAGACCGGGCGACAGCCAGCTCTGTTGTTAATCTAGTGATTCTCAACCTGCTTTAAGATTCCTGGGAGCTTTAAAAATACTCAGGCATCCATTCTGGGCTGCTCTGGGCCTCCATTCTGAAACTGTCATGAACAAAATAAGAAGATTAAACAGGTATCACAAATTCAATGAACCAGGGGTTCACATAAGTAAGCAGAATTTTTCAAAACCTCAAAAAATACTTTTTCTCTCATTTTTCCTTGAGCATGCAGCCTTCTTGGGCTACCTTCTCGTTTTTTTTAACATTAGAGAAACATGAATACATCACAAGAAATTAAGTCTTTTAAATTCTAGTTTAAGCAAGATCATCAGGCAGGCATTTATCATCAATGGCAACTGACGCTTGGCCTCAGGGATAGAAATGCAATGGGAAATAGAGAACTACTGTAAACTGGAGAGTACAAGGTATAAACTTTATGCTGTACTGCAATATGCTATGCTGCACTCTGCTGTGAAATACTGAAGCTGAACTCCAACTCATCTTTTTTCTGCAAAAACCTTGGTCAGATCTCACAATTTTCTAAAAGAAGCTAGAAATTCAAGATACATGTAAAATAGCATAGCTTTAAAACGTTGGCAATTAATTGACAAAATTAAAGCATTATGTGTGTGCCCGACTGGAGTGGGTCGGTGGTTGAGCATTGACCTATGCACCAAGAGGTCACTGGTTCAATTCCCAGTCAGGGCACATACCAGGGTTCTGGGTTCCATCCCTAGTGGGGGGCATGTGGGAGGCAGCCAATCTATGTTGATATTTCTATCTCATCAATGTTTCTGTCTCTGTCTTCCCCCCTCTTGATTCCCAGGGGTAGGATATGCAGGAAGCAGCCAATCAATGATTCTCATCATTGATGTTTCTATCTCTCTCTCCTTCTCCCTTTCTCTCTGAAATCAATAAAAATATATTTTTTTTTAAAGTGCAGTTTTTCTATATTAGTTTCTTTGAAAAAGAAACAACAGCACAAAATTTCATATGCATCAGGTTTCTTTCCTTCCTAAACCCAACGGATATTTAAGAATAGATCCACTCTGGAGCTTTCTTCTACTTCCTGGTTGAGAATTTGGAATAATTTAAAGTCTGAAGCCATAGGAACAATCGCTTTTAGAGACCCTGAATCTTGGAATGAAAGGGACTGCCTCCACCAAGAGTGGGCAGGGTAGACTCAGACTGTATGATCTCACTCACACCCCTCACTACCAAGGACCTACATTTCTATCCACCCTCCGCACCTCGCCCCCCCCCCCCCAACATCATTCTCATCCATCTCTTGCCTAGGTTCCTTACTCAACCTCTCAACTTACATCCCTGGTACCCCTTTTCCTATGTGCACTGCTATGGCCAAAGTAAGCCTCCTAAAATAATCTCATTTTACTGCCATTCCTTGAAATCCTTCAAGATCCCTCTATCGACCTCACAATAAAGTTTAAACTCCATCAATTCCTGACTCCAACCTAGCTTCTCCACCTCACTCCCCATCTTACACATTGAGCTTCATACATAATTACAAGTTCTGTTTTCCTCAAAATCTCTATGATCTCTTCTCTTCACTCCTGGACTTTAAAAATCCCATCCCCCTAAAAGCCATCTTTCCTTTACCCTTTAACATCATCATTCCTATTTCTATTTCAGGTTTTAGGTTATCCATATTTCCTTCAGAAAACAATGTTTTTGCTCATCCTTCCTGGAGTACCTGGCACTAACCCTGACATATCACTTATATGCTACCACTATTCCCAACTCATCTTCTCCACTGGCTTGTAATCTATGTAGACACATACTATGTCTCTTATTCCCCCAGTGTCTACCTCAGAGCCTGGAAGACACAAACATTTAATACATGTTGTTGAATAAATATATAATGTTGACTTTCTCAGCGGCAGGACCATATGAGAATATGGAATTTGTGTATGGTGTTATTCCTCGGTTCACAGGCTTTTGTTTACAAGTTATGGAACTTATTTATCTATGTAATATTCTAAAAACAATTCCTTTTATGGATAGAGAGCTTTACAGTCTTTCAAGAGCTTTCCATGCCATCATTTCTCACAGAAACTCTGAGAGCAAGTTGGGCAGTTGCTCTTACCCCAATGTAACAGTTCACAAAACTGAGGCTCAAAGAGGCCTCTGTGAAGGGAATACGAGCTGTGGAGCAAGGCCTGAAACTCAGATCTTTCATTTCTAAGACCATTTTCTTCCTCCTAGCAGCAATCCATGGAATTTTCCCTGCTCATTATTTTTGTTTGTTTCTTTGTTTGTTTTGGGGATACATGCATCTGCACCAGGAGCAGCTCATCTCCCTTCTCAATTATGTCTGACTTAAGTGGTACTAAATTGAGTGTTCAGAGAGCACATATCAAATCAGAGCCCAGCAAGGCAATCAGGACATGTTCTTAGTGACAACAGGAAGTGTTCTAGAATCTAAGGCTAGCAAAGGGAATCTACAAGGGAGCTAGTCACATGCAGAAAATTTCGTCTCCTCCCCCTAAAGAGTCTCTGTGTATCCACAAACTACCTGCCCTCCAGGATTTTATAGACAATGCAGTTTTATGAACACACACTAAGGTAAACATTTGCATGTTTACCTAAGGCTCTCATTCATTCATTCATTCATTCATTTGACTAATATGCATGCAAACACTCTTGTATTTGAACTGGGGACATAAATACATAAATGAGGTGATTTCCGCTTTACAGAGGTCATATTCTAGTGGGAAGATGGACTACAGGTAGAATGAATAATGAGAGATGGCGATACCTGCTAGGAGGTAAATCAAGTGTGTGTATGTGTGTGTGCGGGGTGGGGGGAGCGTGCACAATAGGGTCAGTATGTTCTTCAGATGGAAGGCTGCTCTGAAGGGGTGACATTTAGGCTGAAACCTGGCAGGTGAACAGGAACTGGGTGAGAAAGATGACAGGGAAAACATTCCGGATAGATGGAGGAGCAAGTGAAGGGCGGTGAAGCAGAGCACCTTGGCTTTTCTTTGCACATCGCAGCGTTGGTTTAGGGCCTAAACTTTAGGCCCTGGAGGAAGGCGGCAAATAAAGACTTTTCCCCTTCCAGTGTGGACGCAACTTATTTCTGAGGCTTTGGTTAGGAATAGTGAGTCCATTGATAGTGAGTTAGGAATAATGAGTCCATTGACTACTTCCTGCGCTTTGTTTCCTAGTTCATTTTCCTATAGGCTTCTGCCTTGTGTTCCTTGGGAGGGTGCTCAATGCTCCTAAAGCTTTTTACTGCTCTTAAAGGAGCTCTTCCATACCTACACAGCAAGCAGCTACTTGAAATTACATAGATGTGAGCAATGAAATGCACAGGCATGCCTGAAACACTCGGATGCACATTGAATTCAATTTCAAAACTTCAAGACAACATGCCATTTAGGAGAATAAAATAAAAAGTAAACAATCATCTTTACTCAGGCTGCATGTGTTTAGTTAAATTTTCATATTTCAGGCTCCTTTAAGAGCACTAAAATGCTGGAGGATCACTGACCTGCTCTTATCTTTAACTTGTGGCCTGGTGCATGAAATTCATGCACAGGAGAGGGGAGTGTCCTTCAGCCCAGCCTGCACCCTCTCACAATCCAGGACCACTGGCTCCTAACTACTCACCTGCCTGCCGGCCTGCTAGCCCCCAACTCCCCCCCCACACACACCAGCCTGATCACCCCCAACTGCCCTCCCCTCCTGGCCTGATTGCCCCTAACCACCTCTGCCTCAGTCCCACCGCCATGGCTTTGTCCGGAAGGTCTCCTGGTCTAATTAGCATATTATCCTTTTATTAGTATAGATGGCACACAAGTCAAGACATCCTGGAAGAGAGTTTCCTTACGGAAGGGTCAGCTTTCCAGGCCTGGAGGATTACAGGAACCGAGAAGTTCACATGTATCATTTCCTCACAGGTAAGTTTAGATAACAAAGAGCTTAGATTTTCTGCTTCCTATATGAAGTCAAAAGAATGCCAATATTTCAAATTTCATTTTTAAACATTCCACACTCATGCTTCACCAGATGCCATTATCTGATTTATTCACTCAAATGGACTAAATTTCTAAATAATATGAAAATAGGCTACAACTAGGAAGTACAAGTCTCAGTTTTGTACTTGGTTACAGAAAAGGTTACCACTTCAGACTCCTGCTTCCTGAAGAGACCCATTCTGGTTAGTCTCAATACTACAGATCGGAGCCATTTGTAACACCTTAGCCTTGCCTGGCTAGGAAGGCCATTCTAATGGCTGTGTAGACAAACTCTTAGGAGAGTCAGTGATCCATCACGCCCCTACCGAGTTTAATCATATTCACTTCAGGAAGCGATCTGCCTCGGGACAGTTTGCGGTACGGCTATAATTTATCATAGGAGGCAAAGTGCCCATTTATACACTGCCAGGAAAGCCTCCTGGAAAAAAAGTGATAAATATATTGTTTCCAAACCTAAATCAAAAATTTCATCATTTAAACATGTCAAGCCTTCATAATATACAAGACAAAGCAAATATATATATATATATATATATATATATATATATATATATATAGCAATACCCTGGATATATAGATATAAAGCATAAATTTGGGAGTGCATTTAAGATATTACAGAAAAAATTTAAGTCTGTTTACTTCATCCTACACAATCTTGCAAAACAGGTATTGCTATTCTCATCCTACAGGCAGAAAAACAGACTACAGAGACTCAAGTATAGTGTCAAGGATATACTCAGAGAAGAAGCCTGTACTTGTCCCCATTCCTCTGAACAGCTTGTCATGCAAATAGGGAAGAAAATACAACAAAGTTACAAGACAAATATAAAAAGCATGCATCAATAAGTGTAGGAATACTATCGAGAAGAGCAAGAATGCAGAAATTCATAGAACCCCCATCTGCTTCTCCCTGTCCCAGAGTGATGAATTTGATAGTTTTTGTTCTCTGGGAAACCCCAACTGTTGACAGGCACATAAAGAAGTCCCTTGGTAAATGTTATCCTCTGTTGTCCCACACAAGAAACATATAAATACCCCACCCTCCCTACTCTTGCTGGCCGACACCACTTTGGGCTCAACCCTTCTGTTCGCAGATGAAACAATACATTTATAAATTTTGCTTTTTAATTTCATTAGTTTTTGAACATTAGTTCAGAGAACAAAAACTAATGAAATTAAAAAGCAAAATTTATGGAAGCAGGAGTCTGAAGTGGTAACCTTTTTTGTACCCAAGTACAAAGCTGAGACTTGTACTTCCTAGTTGTAGCCTATTTTCATATTATTTAGAAATTGAGTCCATTTGAGTGAATTAATCAGATAATGGCATCGGGTGAAGCATGAGTATGGAACCTTTAAAAATGAAATTTGAAATATGGGCATTCTTTTGACTTCATATAGGAAGCAGAAAATCTAAGGACTGGCAATATTTTCCCCCCACAGACGATATACCTGCTGCTAGGCCGATGCCGAGAGGAACCAGGCCAAATGAAATTAAAAAGCAAAATTTATAAATGTATCGTTTCATCTGCGAACAGAAGGGCTGAGACCAAAGTGGTGTCGGCCAGTAAGAGTAGGAAGGGTGGGGTATTTATATGTTTCTTGTGTGGGTCGAGGCTAGCAGTTAAGCCGGTTGCAGGCGCAAGCGTTTGCAGGTACCTGGGTCTTGAGCTGCTCTTCTTGGCCGCTTAGCTGTCTCTTGTGACACCAGAAATGAGAATAACAGGAAAATCGCAGAGAGGGGCAGGAGCCCCCAAGCGAGGCACAGTGGAAAAGTACTGAGTGCAGGGGAGAAACTGAGCACCCGGAAAGGTACAGGATACGCCTAACAGCTGCCCACTGGGGACCCTACCTCCTGGTGGGCACAGGGTCCTGACAAGATATTTTATTTGTCTAGTGTTATCCAGCATCCAGCTTCACATTGTAACAGAATCATTTCCTATGTCTCGTGGTTCTGTGGGTTGCCTACCTGTGGTCGGCAAACTGTGGCTTGCAAGCCACATGCGGCTCTTTGGCCCCATGAGTGTGGCTCTTCCACAAAACACCACGTGTGGGCGCACACGTACAGTGCTATTGAAACTTCGTGGCCCATGCGCAGAAGTCGGCATTTTGTGGAAGAGCTGGCATTTTGTGGAAGAGCCACACTGAAGGGGCCAAAGAGCTGCATGTGGCTCGCGAGCCTCGGTTTGCCCCGACCACTGGCCCAGGCTAAGCTGGATGGTTCTTCTTCTCCACGTGACTTCAGCAGTGTGCAGAGTCATCCTAGGTTACGCTGGAATGTCAGTGGACTGACAGGAGGCACTGGCTCTCAGGTGGGAGTTCATCTGGGGATGTCAACTGGGCTAACATGGCTTCTCCATTCCACAGAATGGAAGCTGGGCTCTAAGAGGGATCATCCAGACAGAAAGCCCTTCAAAAAAGCTTCCAGCTTCTCATGCCTGGGCTTGGAGGTCCCAGTATGCCCCTTCCCTGCTTTCTGTGGACTAGTCCAGATTTAGGGAGAAGAAAACAGCTCTACCTCTGAATGTGACCTTCAGCATGAACACACCGAGGGGGAAAATGGCTGGAGGTCATCTTTGGAACGAAGCTCCCATAAAAGGTCACACCTTTGATAGGTAGAGAACCTGTAGGAATGCCCCCAAAACCTTCCCATTAAGGGACACCTGGTTAATATCATATGTATTGGATGTAAAGTGCCCTACTGATATAGAGCCAAGAATTATTATAAGCAGGTAAATATTATGAGAGACTTTTTTAGGAGATGCATGTTGAGTCTAATCTGACTGCGATGGTATATACAGATTGAACAACCTCAGTAATACTTACGCTTTTATAATACAAGCAATCCAGGGTGTGAGCTGTAATAGTGATATTTCTCCAAGTTGATGTTTTAAGCATAGAGAAAGCAGCAAATCTGTGTGTCTGAGTTTTATCGTAAAGACAAGCTTGTAGCAAATCAGACAGACTACGTTTTAAGGTTTTGTTCTAAGGTTGATTCTTATAAATCTCTATGAATTAATCTGCATCACAGCTTTAGTGGTAACCGAATAACACATTTGTGACAGATGGTGGACCAGATGACTGAATATGCATTACTGCTTGTTCCTCGCCAAACAACTTTTAAATACACAGCCTACTGAGAGATTGAAAATGACTTGTGGATTTATAGTATGCGTTATATTTGCAGTAACATAAAACTAAAAGGTATTGCTAGATGCCAAAAGAGTATCTTCTGACCACCTTGCAGATGTGACTGCTGTGTAGGCTCCAGGTGTGGGGATGGAAGCGGAAAGCTAGACCGCGCCCAGTGGGTCCTCTGACCAGTAGCCACGTGTGGCTTGGAAGAGCCAGAGCCTCGCCCCACAGCAACCCAAGAGGATGCGTCAAGCCGGCTCTGGAGATGGTGAATCTTTTCACTGAGCCAACTGGCTCCTTGGAATCCTGTTTCTCAGACCAAAATGGTGCTCCAAGGCAGCCATCCATTTGTTGCCATTCAAGGGCTTGTTTGAGAATTAGAAAGAGCATCCTATATAATAAAGAGCTAATATGCTAATCAGACTGGATGGCGGAACGACCTTCTGGAACGACCAGTGGGCAGGGGCCACCCCTTGCATGAATTTCATGCATCGGGCCTCTAGTCTTTAATAATCATGAACATTCCTTGATGGGTTTAGAAGAGTTTCTCATGTTTGGATTTTGCTTGTTTTTCATAAAAAAATGGTCATTTGAGCTGTAAGGTAAAAGTTTAGCCTTCTAGGCTGAATCGTGGGAAGACTGGAGTTTTCTCCTCAAGGACCCACATTGTCCTAATACAATAGGTCTGACCCCAGCCACGCTGGGAAAGGTAGATGGTGGAGCTATTCGCCTTTCTGGAATTGACATGATTCACCGCACACCTGTACTAGACATGAAGCGCTACGTCACTGATTGTGACTCACCACAAAATTTGATTGAGCCTTTAGAGGAGTGTCATTTACAGAACAATCAGTATAAACCCAAAGTCGTTTATATGATGAACCATGGCCCTGCAGTCACACTAAGGAGAAGTCTAAATGTCCCGAAGACAGAACTTTAGGAGGAAACGACATGCAACACAATGACAGCCAAAATCCACTGAGTTCACCTAAGCACAGAGAGAGCAGCAGGCTTGGGACTAGAACCCAGAGTGGCCAGGGGTTGAGTGTGACAGGGTCCGGAAGGAGCCTAGAGAAGAGCTTTGCAGAGGAGAGCGCAGACAAGAGGCCACGGAGAGGGCAGGAAGCGGTGGCCCCACCAGGCAGTAGGCGGCCGTGCCCCAGGGCCCCTTCATGGCCCTCTTTGAGGCCTGTTTGACTTTGGTTGTCACCAGTAGATTTTCCCTACAAGCTAATGGTATGCCTCCTTTGCAGAGCAAAGCAGCACTTTATGGTCTCACTGCTTTGATTGATTTGAGTTGTTCATGTGTTTATTTGAAAAGTATGTATTTAATAAATTGAGAGAACTTCTTTAAATTAAAAATAAAAAGTATCTTCTGTGGGAAAACCATGTTGGACAACAATGCAGTATAGTGTGTGCCCTTGTAACAATTCCATACGGTTATTTAAAAGTCAGGATCTGATGTCCTGTGCACCTAAGTGTTGCCAGTTTGATTCCTGGTCAGGGCATATACCTGGGTGACAGGTTCGATCCCTGATCAGGGCCTGATCTCTCTCTCTCTCCATGTCCTCAGGTGAGGATTAAAAAAAGACTCAGGACCTGAGGCTGCAGTGAACACAGTGTTAGCATTCTTATAAGATGAGACAGAGCTTGAATACTAAGCAGGTGTGAGGCAGGCATGGGTTCTGAAGCAGTGATAAGAGCATAGAATGGTGGTGTAGGGGAAGACAAAAAATCCATAAAATTATCCATGGTGGGAACTCTCAAGCAGATTCCATCTCAAATCTTTAAGAACCAGATGTTCTGCACAGAGAAAATGTAAGAAGTATCTTATTGTATATTATAGTACAATTAGTTTTTTCAAACAGCTGTAAAAAGTACAACAAAATTGAGATTGTGTTTGGAATTATTACTGTTTTGTTAAGAGCAGGTAGGATTAGGAGGACACACGCTATTGAGTGGGAAGAGCACCTGTCTAGTGTTATGGCTTGCAATGTAATGCAGTTGATACACATTCATTCAGACATCACATACCAGGGAGAGGAGTTAGAGGTCAGTAATTCATCTGCAGAGAACCCTTACACAAGACAGATCCTTCCAGACATCCCTGGTGAGGTCCTCCTGCCTCCTCCAGAACATAAGACCACCAGGTGGCAGCGCTCTCATCGTTCCTTCTGCGCCACAGCCCCTACCCATGATTACCTACCCCCGCAGGCTGGCAGGCTGAGAGCAGCCTGTCTCTTAGGCTAAGACACACACTGGTTTGGCTACAGAGAATCTGTGTGGGACTGACTGCGAAAGGGTAGGGGACAGCTTTATTTTAACCCTTCAGGTGTGCCAGGAGTGCTGTGTGCCCTTAAAGGTAATATGAATCTCAAGGCAAATGGAGGGTCTATCCTGGATTCAACAATGCCAACAACTTACTACCCATTCAGCTCAAAACGCTGTGCTAACTCCCAGGCTAGCAGGTACATGTAAAAAGTCCTGTTTCATCAGCGCTGTTTGTAGGACTTCAGGCCCGTTACTGTATAGAGACAGAGGGAAATGTCTGTGAGTTTGACAAGAGACAGGCACCTGGGATGCTGCCCAGACATACACACTGCAGACAGCAGCCCGGATCATGCCCATCACCTCACTGCTGGGCTTAGCGGTTAGAATGGCTTTAAGGCCACATGGCCTTGGAGTTTGCTGTTTATGGGAAGGTGATGTCAGGGAGGATCCACTTTAACATGAGAAAAACTAATGAGAGCAAACTGTGTCACATACTAGTACTTCCTTCCTCCAGGCCCCGTGCATGGTCCGCCAGTAAGGGAAGCTGGCAGCTAGCTCAGGTTCTGAGTCCTCCATGAGGGGTGTCTCGGGACTGAATCCTCAGCTCGCTGCTGGGGGAAAACAGCCAGAGAAACAAGCATTGAGGGAGAACAGTGGGGAGATAGAAAGAAAAGGAAGTGATCTCAAATGCAGTGCAAAGTTGAGCATTCATCTCACAGGGAGAGCATTTGGGTGAACTGGAGACTCAAGAACTCTCCCCCATACCAGCAGCTCCTTTGGGCTTGGCCTCCAAACGCACACTGACCACATAGCTGCTCCCAAGAAATGCAACAGAGCAGACAGGACTTGTAGCAAAGAGGCCAACGTTCCAGTCAGCCTGTTCCCACGGGAGGAAACGACTCACGCTCAGCAATCTCCTCTCAGAGGTAGGTAAGATCATTATTGCCCCTTGGTAGCTGAGGAGGACTTGAAAGAGGGAGAGGTTACGAGATGTGTTCCTCACAGAGCCGAGATGAGCCCTCAGTTTCGGGATCTCTGATTATAGTCCATCTCCTCAGAGAGCTTCCCTCAACTCTTCCATCTAAAATAACCCTCTCACTACTGTCTAGTGACTAGACACTCCATCAAAATCATTTTCTTCATAGCACGTGTCACTGAGGCAGATTAGTAAGAAGCTAGAAAAATTCCTTGGCAAGCGGAATGGGGAAACTGAGACAGTTAAAGGACTGAGAAATTTACAGCCAGATTATAAATTACAAGGTCGAATCTTTCCTAACCAAGGACACTTAAGAGCAAGTGGTTTATACATCCCAGACCGAATGTGCTAAGACAGAGCACCTAGGTGTCTGTCCCTCTTTAGGACATTCTTTGAAGGTGAAACTGACCAGAGAATAACCCTGATCTCTCTGCTTGTATATGTTCATTTTGATGAATCAGCATATTAAAGGACACGCCTGAAAAGATGATGAATATTCTATTGAGCCCCCCCCCCCTTAGAACTCCCCAAAATTCCCACATTTATAAAACAGATAAAAAGCTTCAAGACAAACGACCCATTGTACATTCTTTCTTAGGCATGCCTGTGCCTTTCTGCTCTTCCTTTCCTCAGGCATGTATTTTTGCTTGCTTTCTCCTAAGCTCTAGAGGTTCCCAGAAGACTTGTAACCAGGGGAGCTGGGGCAGCAGAAGATCGTCCTGGGCTAACCCCCTCAACCTATCCCCAAAGGCCCTCTTTTTTGGCTCTAACTTTTTTCCTGAGCCCATGCAGCCCAGCTGGCTCACTTCTTCTACCTCGATACTTTCCTTCTAAAAGGCCAAGGCAGCCATGCCTAGGCTCAACTCTCCTCACGTTTCCAAAGGGTCAAGGCAGCTCCACCTCGGCTCACTCCTATTGCTCTGATCTTGCCTCTTCTATCTTAAGCCCTTTCTTTATTCACTGTATCCAGTTTAATAAACTTACTCTCAAAATCACCTGGACTCATATCATGAAATCTTTCCTGCATAGAGTCAAGAACCCACACATTCCAGATCATACTGTGGCAGACCCACCTTGGTCCTGGTCCCTTTCTGGTGATATCACTATCTGATATGTTCTTTTTATTTGTTTGTTTGTTATTTTCTTCCACTAAATGCAAATGTCAAGCAAATTGTGTCTTATTTGTTTTTTTTCACAGCTTTCTCTCAATTCCTAGAACAGGACCTGGAAAAAAGTCAGCATTCAGTAAATATTTTTTGTGTTTATCTTGTATATGAAATATTATCTTGTATATAGAATATTCACATTTTATATTAAATATTGTATGCATTTTTTCATGTAGCCACACAATCTTAATAATAATAACTATAAATGATGGCTTAGTATTCTTTCTGAGTGCCATAAGCACTGCTATTTATGGACATATAATTTATTTTCACTTTGTATATTATTATACTAAAATTTATAATAGACATATAATTTAGTACCTCTTTGCATATGATTTTATCCTCTTTTTCACTGTTTTTTAAAGAATAAATGAGATGACTAAGTAATGGATTTTAACATTGTTATGATCCTGGATTCATAACAACCAATTTTTTAAAGAAAGAGTTGTACCAATTTACTGTCAAACATGATGCAAATTTCTTTCCCCCAAAGCATTCATAGCTAGATGGGTTTCTTTCTTCAATGTTTGTCTTCTCAATTATCTCTATGAATGAGGGCAGAGAAATATCTACTTCGTTCCTCTGCGTGGTAGGTGATAGTGGAGCCATATCAAGTGCTGAGAAAGTCATCCTTAAGATAGGACCTTCATTTACTCAACTACCATTAGGCCTGCACATTGAATACAAGAAGATTTAGAACATTTAAGAGATAGCAGGGAAAGACCATATGGAGACATATTCCCACAGGTACAAAATAACTACCAGATGATAGATAGGAAATGATAGATGGCAGCTACAGAGATAATTTCCTGTCTTGAACTGCCCCATATAGTTGCATAACTTGGAGAAAATTTTCAAGCCTTGCAAAAGCTTTTTTAAGAGATACAAAGATAGTTGTTACCACTTTTTTCATCCTATACCCAATACATTTTTTAAATCTTGAATAATATTCCAAGAGGAAACCTTACCAGGCCTCTCAGTTAAGTGTTAAGCAAATAAATGTGAATATTTGCATTTACCATGGGGCTTAGGGCTTAAAGTCATCCTATGAATTTAAATTACCTTTCCCCTGAGGGCCAAGAATAGCTTCTTATTGATTGGTTTGTTTGTCCTGGGTGCAATAGGGGGTAGAAAGGCATAATTATCTCCATTTTTCATGTTTGTTGAAATGAACTTAGAGAGCCAAACATGCTAGCTAGTATTGAGATCCTTCTATGCTTGACTTTCAGTCCAGGATGTATTTTATTCCACTTCATTTAAATTTTATTATTAGATCATTGGTTCTTAAAATTTCCTATTTCTAAACCTCATCACTCTTGTTTAATTGTCTTCTCTTGGAGCAAAACAGTGACTACACAGTAATTTGTAATATTTGGCATATTGAACAATGCTATATATTGAATAAGCTACAAGTTTCTTCAATCATATATAAAATAACTATTTTGTTTAATCCACATGTAGCTAATTTTTCAGCGTAACAATTAGATACAGTTTTGCTTGAATTCCATGAATTTATACTCTTGCTGTCTTTTCATTGATTTTCTTTTGTTATCTAATAATATGTCTAATTTTATAACTGAATGTTGATTAGTCAATGTAAAAATACATCTTTCCAATCTGCTGAAAGCTAAAGTCTGAATATTTCCTTATATTTCCCCCCTAAGTGTGGATCATTTATCTGTCTCTCTTTTAGGCCATGTAGTAACTAGTTAGGCAGGATTTAGTATCAGCTACTGGAGATTCGTAAAACCCTGAAGGTCTTATCTTTTATCCTTACTTGCTCTTAAAATTATAAACTATCAAATGGAAATATCATCTTTAATTCCTGTTCCCTTTTGCTTGCTTATTTTACCAACAGATACTTATGTTGATAAAGGATACTAATGCTGTAAAACACTGAAAATATTAAAATTAAAACATTAGCTTATTATATCTTGAGCTTTTTCTGCTACTTAAGTTACAATAATGGGTTCTAATAAATTTATTTCAGGCATGTCACAGCACAATGAACAATGTCCGTACTATACGGTAGCTGGGATTATCTGGCTGAAGATTAGTTTGACAGAGCAAAGTCAGCGAGTCAAAAAGAAATGCTTTTGCTTGTAGTTGTTTTTATTAATTTTTAAAATATTCACTTCTCTTCCTTTCTCCCTTACTCCCTCCCATACTTACCTTGCATCTTTTGAGAGCTTCATACATTTACTGGCTAAATGGTTTTTTGGTGATTAAATGACTTTCTACTCATCCCTAAGATGAGTTAGGAAAGAACTCATTGTTTCCACATGAAAAAATACTCATTTAGTTTTCAGAGTCTAAATTGACTCTCAATTCTAAGGCAGCAGCTCACTCTTCCTGAACCATACATTTGGGTCATGGACAAATAGTGTTCAGAACCCATGAAATCAACAGCTAAATGAGGAAGAACAGATCTGAAGACAATGAATGGAGTCCAGAGAGGGCTGAGAACACTTGGACTTTCCATCCTTTTCCTGATTTCTCTCCTGTTGAAGGTGCTCCAGCCGATCTGAGGGATGGCATTGGGTGTCCAGAAAATAAAGCAGGACAAAATTTAAAATTACTCCTCCTTTTGATTTAATGTGAAGTTGACGTGTCAATAGTAGTGAATAGAAATTTATAACACCATAGAGCTAGACTATTCTATATTTTCAGGCAACTGCAGAATAAATTCTATAAATGTAGTGAAGGGAAATATTTGTAGCATAAAATATGACTATTCTTTTTACGCTCTCATTCCTAGTTATTGGCATTTCATATCACCTCTGCAAACACATCTGGGAAATAATTTTAGTTTGGAGTTAGGCCACCTGTTCTGTACTTACAGAACCATTTACTTCTCCTTCACTGCATTCATCAACACTGCAGTCCCTTGATCGACAGCTTACTGCCTTTCTAGACTCTGAGGTCTTTGGGCAGCAGAGATAAGCTTTGCTGCATTCACTATGGTGTCTCCAGTTCTGAGCACCAGTGAGCCGGTCACAAACATTTTTTACAGGGAAACAGAAGAATAAATGAGTAAACACATGGTTGAAAGGTCAGCTCACATCTCAAAGATTTTCAGAGAACACGTGAAATCCACTGCAAATGTTCTAACACAATTAGGGATGAAGGTATAGGCACACACACAGCAATCTGTCCTATTCAAGCTCAAATATAGTATCTCTTTTATTGCTGTTGTTAGTCCTCACAAAAAGATATTTTTTCCATTATTATTTTTCAGAGAGAATGGAAGAGAGGGAGGAAGGGTGGGGGAAAGAAAAGGAGAGAAAGAGAGAGATCGATGTGAGAGAGACATAGCAATTAGTTGCCTCCCCCACGCTCCCTGATCAGGGCTGGGATGGAACCTGCAACCCAGGTATGTGCCCTTGACCAGGAATCAAACCCTTTGGTGCTCAGGGCAATGCTCTAACCATTTAGCTACACCAGCCAGGGCTGAAATATGTTATCTTTTTTTAAAAATATATTTTATTATTTTTTTTTTACAGAGAGGAAGGGAGAGAGATAGATAGTTAGAAACATCGATGAGAGAGAAACATCGATCAGCTGCCTCCTGCACACTCCCTACTGGGTATGTGCCCAGAACCAAGGTACATGCCCTTGACCGGAATTGAACTTGGGACCCTTGAGTCCACAGGCTGACTATCCACTGAGCCAAACCAATTAGGGCTGAAATATGTTATCTTTAATCAAAACAAATATTTGTCCTCAAAAGCTTATTTTCCTGTATGTATATATGCATTTTAACGCAGGTGAATCTACAACACTGTTTTGAACACAATTTCCTAAGTCTATAACAATTTATTCAGGCATTTCAACAAGAGAGCAACTGGATAAATTTTAGAGAAGAGCCTTGCTTTTGCTCTCTTTTTCCCCCTCATAATATTATACAACTCACATTTTGTTAATTGCAAACATTTCCCCATCTATATTGATCCTGGATTCATATGTTTACTAGGTCTGAAAAATTAAAAATGTGTTTCTACACTGCTGGTTGCAATATAAATTAAGCACCAGCTGGGCTTGTGAGTCAGTGGTTAAGCATTATTGCAGCCTTATATCATGGCATAATTCCAGTTGTAAGATTAATTATATATTACAAATACTCAGCATAAGCTGAAGGTTTCCTCTGAGGGGTTTCAGAAATGAGGAAGAAAAGTTTAAACAAAAATAAAGTGGAAGGAGTCCATTTTTAGCTGACCACCACTGGTGTCTTAATACTCCTATTTGTAACAGGCTGTTCCATTTCAAAAGAGTGTTGGAAACACACTGGGTGCAAAATAAGAACCTTTGTTTGAGTCAGTGCAGTCTGGGAAGAATGATGGGAAGCAACATTTAAAGATGGAGGAGCTGATTGGAAGTCCCAGATCTGCTAGTTTGCTTATTTTATGAGTCTGAACAACTGTTAAATACCTTTGAGCTGCTAAGCACCCTTGAGCCTAATTTAGTCCATTCTTCTGTCGGAGCCTGAGCTCTGAGATTGGCTAGGTGACCTTGAGCAAATTACGTAGCCCTCTGTGACTGATTCCTTATCTATAAAAGGGGGATAGTTCGACTTCCCACCTCAGAGTGCAGTTGTAAGGATTGAATGAAATAATATGTGTACAGCACTCGGAACACAGACTAGATGCAATCAACATTCCACAAATAGCCGTTACTATCATTTTTATTATATATCCTCTGTGAACATTCTATTTGTACATGGGTTCAAAGTACACCAAAACCTGGTGATTTCATTTACTTATGCAAGAAGAATTTGGTCCACAATTCCCCCTCAACCCTATCCCATCTGCCCTAAACCTTCATGTTCAGAACCGTGGGCCACTATATTAGTCTGTGAGGGTTGCATAGCAAAGTACCACAGATTGGGTACTTTGTTATAACGTCAACAACAGAAATTTATTTTATCACAATTCTGTGGTCTACAAGTCCAAGATCAAGTTGTCAGCAAGGTTGACTTTTTCAAAGGCTTCTCTCCCTGGCTTTCAGATGTCTGTCTTCTAGGATCTTCCATGGTCTTACCTCTAGGCATGTCTGTGTCCTAACCTCCTCTTCTTATAAGGATACCAGGCATATGAGATTAGGGTCCACCCTAGAGACCTCATTTAACCTAATTATCTCCTTTAATACCTTAACTCCTGATGTGGTTACATTCTGAGGTACTGGGGAATCAGACTTCAATATGTGAATTTGAGGGGACACAATCAGCCCATAAAAATCACTAAATTCAGCCCATAACAATCACTGAGCTATTAGTCCCTGGTCTCTGTTTCAAGTCAGCCCTGGTAAGCTTTGAGAGCTTTCCCTGTTATTTGCCTCTTGGAAGGGGGTTGGTTTGGACAAGTGAGGATGCATCAGTCACGAAGGAGAGCACAGGGCCCCACCCTTCAAGGAATCATTTCTTGCAAGCAGTTTCAAAGTCATAAAGCTGAGTGTAGAGGAAACGAAATAGAGAAATTAAGTTCACTTTGTCTCAACCAGTAGAAGCTGCACTTCTGTCCCAAACCATGCACCCCTTAAAGGTCAGCTTCCAAACAAGTTTCCAGAGACCAAGAACCAGGCTCCAGTGTGCCCGTGTCCAAAGCCTGCCTGGAATTTCACATTCCCCCAAGCCCTCTAAGGGCAAGTCCACCAGTGCCCAGTAAATGACAAATCTGGAAACAACCTAGTGTCTATTAAAGGATGAATGGATAAAATAATGGAATATTATTCAGCCATAAAAAATATAGATGGACCTCAGGGACATTATGCAAAATAAAATAATCTAAGCAAAGAAGAATAAGCACCATATGATCTCTTTTGTTTTGGAAATTAAAACAAAGAAACTAAGCTCGTAGATATGAAGAACAGATTGGTGGTGGCCAGAGGTAGGGCTTGGCGGTGGGAGAAATGGGTGAACTATTTTTTGTTGTTGTTTTAAGGAAATTGAATTTTTTTAAAAAAAATGAGAAATCCAACTAATTACACTTGGATATCAAGGACTAGTCCTTTAGCTTCGGAGCTTGGTTCTGAGAGTCAGCTGAGCCCAGCAGAGGTGGTTCTCCCACAACTGCTCCTTCTTTCTCAGATGTGCTCTTGGCCGCTCCCTGTCTTGCTACTGCCACCCCTTCCTTGCTGTTGCCTTGAGGGTTCGTGGTCCCACCCTCTAAGCTGCTGGGGTCCTGCTCCTCACTCCCATCAGAAAGGTGCCGAACCCCTTATCAGGGTTCCTTGTGCTTTGCTCTCGGGAGAGGAAAGGTCATCCCTGAGGTTACACCCGGAAGCTCACCCCAGTGGAGTTTTCTTCCCTCTTTCTGAGCACCTCTTTCCCTCACGACGTAGGAGGTCTGAGCTCAGCCACCCCCCGCGAAAATCTGCTTAGTAGACGCTAGCTCAATATTAGGCAAGAACATGCATTATGCAAATATAACTCGTCTACATTTCCTTTCTGGGAATGAGTGAAATATAGTTGAATGAAAGGTATATAAGCCTTGGAATTCAATGAACTGAGTAAATTCTGGTGGTTCCATTTCATTTCTCTTTTGAATAAATCCCTGGCAAGAGGCTGCTATATGCTTTACAGCTGTGATATTAAATAGCGTGAATACCCTGTACCTGAGTTTACCATCCACAAAATAAGGACATATGTACTGTCTCTTATAAGGACTGAATGGCACAAGGGATGGAAATGCTTGGCTTTTACAGTAGAGTCTCAATAAATGGTTATTGTTACTATTATTTTCAGGTTAATGGAGAGTATCCATAGAGCAATAATGCTGGACATGCCATCTTATCAGCCTTGGTCCTAATCCCACTTCAGTGAGAGCTTCTTTTTCCAAGGTTTCCTCAACATACAGATTTTGACTGTACACTCTGCCCCAGGCATAGAAGCAGGCCCAAAGGATAAAACAGTGAACAAAAAAGGCATAGTCCCTGAAAGCAAGGGTCTTCTGGTGATGTGGGAGAGACAGACATTGAACAAGTGACTTCAGATGTGCGATATGCTGTGAATACGTATGAAGTCCTTGGGGGTCTATACTGATGGGACCTGACTACTGAGTAACTGAGGAGTCATTGCAGGTGGCACTTCTGGCTAATAGAATTAGTTAAGGAAAGATCTAGAGCCTCCAAACTATACTAATACTGGTATGAGAAGCCCAGCTAAGCTATCAGAAATCCTGAATATTCCCACGACTTGGGTACATTCTGTCCAAAGTGACACTGATAAGAAAGGCATGATCTGTCACTCCTGGGAATATGTGTTGTTGTTTCATGAGATTTGGCTTCCAGAAAAGAAATGGCCGTTTGTTATGAGAACATTCTTTCCAGGCCCCTTCCTGGCATCATAACTTCATTTCTGCAAAAGCTTCTGAGTGCATATCACTTTGACCCTGCCGCGGTGAAGACGCTAGATGGAAAAACTGGCTGTGGTTTCCCATGTGAGCGATGGAAACAAGTGAGAAAGCATCGAGACCTCTGCTTCCAGTCCTTCCCATGACCCTTGTCTACAGTGCAGGTTGGCGTTCTTTCCTTTCCTTTCCTTGCTTTGTTTTTATTTATTTTTGTTTGCTTTTGTCTTTCTTTCTCTCCTTTTCTGTAGCTGCTTTAGTACTGTTGGAAGGAACTGAGAAGTCAAACTCTCTGACCTCAGAAAAGGGGTTGCAGAGGGACCCAGGTCTCTCCATGATGAAAGAAGAAACAACCAGCACCCGGCAATTGTAGGACAGTAGCTGTGAAATAGGTCCTGTGTATTATAGGTGATGAGAAAACAGGAATGTAATACTCATGAGCCAAATGACAAGCATAAGTACATAAAGGTACTTACACATTAACTATAGTTTTTGGTGACTGCTTATATGGTTAAGGTCCTCCTGGATCTGTGGGCAGCAAAGTTCCTAGAGGTGCCAAAGAGGGTTATTTTTTGCCCACTATAGGCAAGATACAGTGGATCTCCTTGGCAACTAAGATGGGAAGGAATTCACAGAATAGCTAAAAACAATTTTAGTAAAACAACCTAAGAATATTTTGAAAAAACAACAACTTCTCTTTTTATTATAAAATTAATCTATTTGAAAATATTTTGTAAATATATTTAAGAAAATTTGAAAATATACTGAAGAATATTTTTTTTTCTTTTTATTGACTTTATTGGGGTGACACTAGTTAAAATTATACAGGTTTTGGGTGCACAATTCCACAACAAATCATCTCTATGAAGAATATTTTTAAAATACACATATAAAATAAAAAAACAATTTTATGGGTATATAAACTCTCATGCATTTATAGGCATCTCCAATATGATTTTTATGATTGTATAATGTTCCTTTGTTTGGCAGTATCATAATTTAATTAACTAACTTCTACTGATAGACATTCAATTGCAATTTTTTGCCATTAAAATTAATGCTGCAATATCTACCACTTCAGTGAACTTCCTTTAGCTGTATTATTGCACAGTTATGATTATTTCTAGTGATACCTTTCTAAAAATAAATTTTCTTGGTGAAAAAATGTTCTCATATAAATGGTTCTTAGATAATTACTGCCAAATTTCCCTTCAGAAGAGATACTTAGTGTCCCTCTCACCAGCACAGACTATGAGAATCACATTTCTTAAGGATATGTTCTAAATAGAAATACACTCATTTCCATTTTATTTCTTATGCACAAATATAAACTAACCCTTGCTTTTTCTCCTATGCTCTCCCCTCTCAGAGCTGTTTGAAATTCTTCCCACCTAATTCTCTGTGTGTGGTCTAATGGAATTGGCCCTTCTCTCTGCAGAAACTCTATCATCAGAGAGGAATGCAATGCTTCATCTGACCCTGACATGACAGCTCTGAGGTCTAGCAACACTCTTCTCTTATCTTGCTTATCATATCTGAAGGTCAGAGGTAGGGCTGCAAAACCAAGTCTATTTTTAACACTGAAAGACAAATAATCCAGGCTCAACTGAAACATCACAACCCCTCATTGTTTTTCCTTACTAACTGCATTTCTGGGAACCCTTGATATCTTCTATCCTTCTTTAAGCCCTCTATAATGAACTGACACTATGTGATAAGGCAAAGATTGATTTTGCTTTTCTCTTGTAAAAAAGAACACAACTTCCCTGTTTGAAAGGCATCCATTTTAAGAGCTGGGAACTGTGGTAGCTCTCAGCAACAGCCCCCTTTGACCCCCAATTAGCAGAAAGTAATTCCGATGTCATGGTGTGCCGTCCTCCACCCCAGCAATAAACACACAACTGTAGGTGACATAGATCTAGACCTGCGTGGCCCAATACAGTAGCCAATAGCCACAAGTGGCTATTAGGGTTCATATTAATTAATATTAAATAAAATGGAAAATTCAACCCCTTGGTTGCATTAGCTATATCAGGGGTCCTCAAACTACGGCCCACGGGCCACATGCAAATACAAATATTGTATTTGTTCTTCCCGTTTTGTTTTTTTACTTCAAAATAAGATGTGTGCAGTATGCATAGGAATTTGTTCATAGTTTTTTTTTAAACTCTAGTCTGGCCCTCCAACAGTCTGAGGGACAGTGAACTGGCCCCCTGTTTAAAAAGTTTGAGGACCCCTGAGCTAAATATTCAAGCGATCAATAGGTAAATGTAGATACTGGTACTCTATTGAGTAGTGCAGATTATAGAACATTTTCATGTCAAAAAAAATTCTATTAGACACCTTTCATCTAGACAATTGTTTTTGGTAATCTTCAGTAAAGGGCTGACTTGCATTGAAGAAATGTGATTGTAACGTCTATATATATAAAAGCCCAGAGATTGGAATGGCCGAATGACCAGAACGACTGGAATGACTGGTGGCTATGATGCGCACCACGATCAGGGGCGGGGCCAGCCAGACAACCACCCATGGCCCCTCCCCACCACTGGCCTGGCCCAACAGGCCCCCATCAGGGCCGGCAGGCCGGACCCCACTTGTGCATGAATTCATGCACTAGGCCTCTAGTATTGGAATAAAATGCAGGAGATACATCTACCTCATCAGTGGCATACCTAGCCTAGGCCTGTTTTTCTAACACTGGCTCTGTCTCCACTACTTCTGGCATCCTTACATTGAGCCAACAATCTAGGAGAAGCCTCTGGAAAGGCTACCTCCTGGCCTCAGTTAAGTCACTTATTCAAGACATATTTATTGAGCACTTACTATGTGCCCACACTGTCCTCAGCACTGAGAGTTCAATAGTGCTTCCAACACACAAGAGTATCTGCCTTTATGGGGCCATTCATTTTAGTAAACTAGTGAGCACTATGATCAGTGATTTTATAGTTTTCTTAAATACAGCAAGCCTCTTTGAAGCTTCTAGTGTATAATTTGTTTTCACTTTAGACTCCCAACTATTCTCCATTTCACATTCACTCAGCTTGGATAACCTTGAACCTTTCATTCATGAAAATTCCTTTGTTTTTGTTTAATACTTATCTCAATATGCTATTTTCAACAGAGAACTATCCTTAAATAGCTTAAGAGAACCAGATTATCACTCCCAGCAAACAAGGAAGAAATGAACCTTTCCATAAAATTTACATTAAATGAAATATGAATTGATTTCTCTTTCTTTATTTTAAAACAATTTTTATTTTTCAGTTATAGTTGACATACAATATTATGTTAGTTCCAGGCATACAACCCAATGAGTTACTAAATGATCATCCCAATAAATCTTGTGCCCATCTGACACCATATATAGTTATTAGAATATTACTGCGTCTATTCCCTGTGCTGTGCCTTACATCCCCATGATTATTTTATAACAACCAATTTGTATTTCTTAATCCTTTTACCTTTTTCACCTATCCCTCCAACCCCTTCCCATTTGGCAACCATCAAAATGTTCTCTGAATCTATGAGTCTGTTTCTGTTCTGCTTCTTCACTTATTTTATTTTTTATATTTAATCATTGATAGATGTGTATTTATTGTCATTTTATTGTTCATATTTTTAAGCTTATTCTTCTTCTCCTCCTCCTTCTTCTTCCTTATTTCTCTTGTTCTTCAGGAAAATCTTTCAACATTTCATGTAACACTGCTTTGGTGGTGATGAACTCCTTTAGCTTTTTCTTGTCTGGGAAGCTCTTTATATGTCCTTCCAGTCAAAATGAAAACTTTGCTGAGTAGGGTTATCTTGGCTGTAGGTCCTTGCTTTTCATCACTTTGAATATTTCTTGTACCCAAGATGGGCATTCCAAGTGCACCCACGAGTGTGTACACCCTCCTGTTGTAGTTGAGCCTTGATTGCTAGTGGCATATCAATGGGAGGGATTTATGTTTAAGCCAATAAGCTGTAAGCACTGGCTCTGATCACTGTGGAGTATCAGCTGTGCAGGGCCCTGCCCCACAGGGCAAGACTTACTTCAGTGGGGCTGTGGTGCCTGCTGAGCCTGCCTCTTGAGTGTGTCACTTATGGAGGTGGCTGGGTGGTGCTTCCATGTGGTCTGAAGCAGTCCATGCGATGCACTGGCTCTGGGACTTCCTGGGAGGTGCAGGCCTAGGTCAACTGCCACCTATGTTCGGCCTGGGGCCCCCTGTTATGAATTACTAAGCAATGGGCAGTGGGCTATTTGTTCTGGGCTTGGAGGTGCCCAGACAAAGCTATGCTACGAATCAAGGCGAGCTGCTGCTAGTGCTGGGTCTGGGACCACTTATTGTGAGGTATAGGGTACACTGAGGCAACATGCTGCTTGACTGAGAGATTTTAGGAACGTCTGAAGCATGAGTGAAGATAGGCCATTATATGGAAAAGCCACTGGAAACTGTTATGCCCAGATTTCAGGATTCCCAAGAAACCACATCAGGGAGCCAGTCAATCCGATGCAAAAGCATAAGAATCTGTATTCGAGCTAGCTCGGCTCCCCCACCTTGCCGACACAGCGGCAGGAAGCAGAGAGAGATAACTCTGTGTGGAGACGGGTTATATAGGGGGAGTTGGAGGAAGGGGAGGAGAAAGGACTGTGCTCTGCCGATTGGCCAGGCACAAGTCTGTGTCTTGTTCCTGGGTGTGGCTAGCAGAGGCTTAGACTTCCGGGAAGAAGCTCCTTGCCAAGCACGTGGCCAAGGTAAGATGGAGCACTTACCCTGGGGCAAGGTGAAGGGCGTAGCCCTTACCCTGGGGCAAGGTGGAGGGCCTAGCCCTCGCCCTTTCAGAAACAACTTGGGTGGGCTTGATGAAAGTTGGGTGGGGCAGGGCCTCAGGGAATCACCAGGGAGGGGCAAACAATGATAGCCAGGTTGATGAAGTCTCAGATATGGTGCCTACCAGCCAGCTCTGTGGGTGAAGGGCTCAGAAAATGAACAATGGCCTCTGCCAGCACTTTTTTTCTGGGAGAAAACTGCCCCCAGACCTTGTCTTGATACCAGATAATTTAGTTTCTCCCTGTATGTCCCTGATTCTTTTCAAGCTGCTGCTCCAGGGCTGGAGCTCAGAGGGAGTGATTTCAAGTAAGTCCATGTGCTGGCCATTTAAGAGGAAATTCTTGGGACTCCAACAGCCTTCTATCTCACTCAGCCACTACTCCCATTGGTTTATACAGCCTGAAGTTATGGGGACATCTCTTCTTGGCATTGGGACCCTGGGCTGGGGGAGCTGTTATGGGCCTGGGACTGCTCATTTCTCAGAGGTACCTCTTGAGCTGATATATCCCTCCTGATTTTTACTCTCCACATGTGGGCATAGGACCTGCCAATTCTGCATCTCTGTCCCCCCTACCAGTCTTAATGCAGTTTCTTTACATCAATCCCTAGTTGTAGTATTTCTATTCAACTAGATTTCAAGTGGTTCTGAGTAATGATTATTCTCTGGTTTAGTTGTAATTTTGATGTGGTTGTGGGAAGATGGGAGTACCTTATCTATGCCGCCATCTTGACCACAAGTCTGTAGGTACTTTACATTTATTTTCAAACTTAATTTATGATGACCAGAATATCATTTTATAGTCCATCTTGCTAGAGATGTGATGTACATGTACCAAATGCTTCAAAGGCAAGCTTCTGGAAAAAAAAAACCCTCTAATAGTTTTTGTGCTCTATCCGAGTATATAAAATATTGCTTACTCAATAGGCATTAATTAATTGATCAGAGTAGATGGGAACATGATGGCATGGGAAAGTGATTTCATGTAATGTTTTTAGCATTTACTCAAAGAAAATTCTTATGACACAACACCTTTTATTTTTCCTGTGGATAGGTGAAAATGAACTTATTTCAGATGCTGCTATGATTCTGGATCTGGTTAGTTGATGGTGTTAGAAGGAAATGGTTTGTGTTGGTTCTTTTCCCTCCTGAAAGAAATTCATTTTAAAGGGATGAACAAGTGAGGAAATCTGTTAAAAATAGTAATGTGAAATCATTCTGAGAACATTAAAGGGAAAGTCCCAAGTGATGCTGAAATATTTAGTAATGCAAAAAATATTCAAAATTACTTGAAGCATCCTGATTAATTGAAGTTGATGACTAGCTGCCAATTCCCTGAGAAGAAATAGCATAATTCTTTGTTATATGGCACAAATTAAAAATGCTAAACCAAACATTGCCCTGCTGTTAAGGTGTTGGGAAGCAATATTTACAATTGCACACACATACACTTATAATTTCTGATGAAATTTCTTGTTTAATTATATATTACATCATTAATATTGAAAGCATTGTAGGCAGTGGTTCAGGTGAAATTTCTTTCTCATATCTGTATATACTGGTCAAATAGTCTTTGTGAGGATCTTTATTTCTTTTTATTTTTAAGTTTTTTTAATTGATATTTTATATTATTTTATTTTATTAAAAACAGAGAAAAGGAAAGGGAAAGAGAGAGAGAGAAACATTGATGTGAGAGTGAAACATCCATTGGTTACCTCCTGCATGGCCCCTACTGGGGATTGAACCCATAATCTGGGCATGGGCCCTGACAGGGAATCAAACTGGCAACTTTGTGGTGTACAGCAAGCATGTCAAACTCACGGCCCATGGGCCACAAGCGACCCACAAGAATATTTTTGCAGCCCAGCCAATATAACGGTATGTAAGAAATGTTTTAATAAAAATTTTGTAACTTAATTTTTACAATATCCTGTTATACATAATTATTAATAACCAACTACAATGTTTGCTAATGACTGACTACTATAATCATGTTGCATTCATTTCCCTTATGCCTTACGCGCCGGCACACCATTTCTCTCCACTAATACTAGCAGCGAATATTTTAGCAGCTGATTACCACAAGTCATTAGTCTTATTCTGACTTGTTTGATATGCGCAACAGGAAATATTTCACTTTTGAGAACAAGAAAAATAGGTTTATTTGTGTTGCGCTTATTAATTTGTTCAGTTATTCAGTGTCTGGTAAGTTAATGTTTAAGAAAAAATATTAATTTTTATTAAAATGTTTTATTATTTTATGTTAATGATTACTCATTTATTTCAGCCCTTTGTATTCAGCATGTCTCTATTGAAATAAACCTATGTTTCTATGAAAATTGAAGTTTTTGTTTTTTTTCAGCTCACATAAACTTAAACCTCATTTATTTGGCCTGTGTTAGCCTTTGAGTTTGACATGCTTGGTGTACAGGATGATGCCCAAAAAACTGAGCCACACTTGTCAGGGCAGGATCTTTATTTCTTTAAGGATCTGAGATGACCTTTTGTTGCTGAAATGAGTAGGCAACTGTCCATCACTAATGAAGATGGCTGTGTTACTTGCAGGTATCACTACTGTGTTAATATGCAGTGATTCAATATTTTCATTCTGCTAATGCTTTTTAATTTGTTCATTACATTTTTATTCAGCAATTATTTATTGGGTGTCCACTTTTAATCCAGGAAATGAAATTTCTGTTTGACTTTCAAAGAAAGAGAAGTAGTGATGATACCATTCGTAACTTTAAAAAATATCACTGCCTGGTTATTCATTGGTACCTGATGCTCTATGAGACATTAAGTTAGGTGAATTTCCTATGGTCTTTACAATTTCAGAGTTTATCAAATGAATATAACAAGTGTTCATCTTGTCTATAGGCAAAACAATTCACTCTCAAGAGAGGCATGAATTCAAAGAGAGTTATATATAATATAGCTAATGATTTTTATAGATTTTTTAAATCATGAACTCTTTTTAAGATATTTCAACTTCATAAATGTTGTTGTCCAATGACATTAAAGAAAAAAATATTAGTTTAAGACCAGAAAGGTACCAAGACCTTGCTTGAGAATGATATGTGCATAATTACCAAGGATGCAGTGGAAATCTCTCATTGCTGAGATTCACTCTCACTTCCTTCCCAGGATACTTTGTCCTTACTTATAATTGATTCATATTGACTCTAAATAAAATTATTTCTGACTTGCTCTTAATAGGCTGAAATAGTTTAGAAAATGCAGAGGAGAAAGCCGGAGTTTCATCGCATGAAAGCTCTGCTTCATCGCATGAAAGCTTCCATTCAGTTTTATTTCAATCATAATGTGTAGTGCTTAGGGTAAACACAGCTGTGTGTGTGTGTTTTGTCAAAGATAATTTATAAAATACAGTTTATCCCTAATCTAACTGAATAAAATATGAATGTACATCGTAATGATGGAACTTTAAGTACACACACAAACCTTCCTAGAAACATGACAATCAAATCTACCATTCATGGCTACACTACTTTCATGAAAATGAGGTGCTTCTTCTAAGGCAGGCCAAGGATAAGAACACTACAGTGTTCATGACTATGGTATTCACTGGTGAGTCCTGTTGAGCCTGGCTCTTCAAGATACAATGACTTGAGCTTAGAAAACCCACACCCATGCATGAATAATCATTCATTGAGGAGCTACTTTGTGCTCCTTATAAATGTAATTCCTGACCTCAAACAATTCAACATCCCTTCTCTTTTGTCACTGATTACTTTCTTCACATGGGGATAAAGCTGTATCAAAACAAAAGCATGTATTTTAAAACAATTAACATTTGAATAACTTTATAAACTGATTTCATATGTGTTCTTTTTAACTTTACTGTGACTCACTGAAGTAATCTATATTAATAATTACATTTCTGCTCCCCGGGGGATTGGGCCTAAGCTGGCAGTCAGACATCCCTCTGGCATACCGGGAGCCCTCAGGGGATGTCCACTTGCCAGCGGGGAGCAAGCCTAGCTGCAGTCGGACATCCATAGCGCTGCTGAGGAGGCAGGAGAGGCTTCCACCACCACCGCTGTGCTGGCAGCCATCAGCCTGGTTTGTGGCTGAGCAGAGCTCCCCCTGTGGGAGCACACTGACCACCAGAGGGCAGCTCCTGCATTGAGCGTCTGCCCCCTGGTGGTCAGTGTGTGTCATAGTGACCAGTCATTCCCAGTCGTTCTGCTGTTAGGGTCAATTTGCATATCACCCTTTTATTATATAGGATAAGCATAAAGAATCCTGACAGTGCCCAATTCAAGCACAATTTTTCTTATGTTCTCCCAAAATAATAAGACACAGGTGGGCATGTGTAGTTTGCTTGGGGCTAGCCTGCTGCCATCTTAGTTATAAAACAAAGGGAATCATGGCAATATTGCCTTGGCAACAGGATGTGAATAGGTCTGCTTGGACTACTTCTATATCTCCTGTGTTTTAGTGACAAAACAAACAGGATGTGAATAGGTGTGCACAACTCAAAGCCAGCCTTCTCTGAGAGGTTATTGTTAAAGCAAAAGAAAGCATGGAAGAAGAAAAATCACTAACTTTTACAAATTCAGTTATCCTGAGTGCACAGTCATTGTATTGGGGAAAAAAGGCAAGTTAACCCAGTATCATTGCTGATTGCTCAATTATGGGGGCTCTAACGGTCAGTCAAATGTGTAATAATGTCCCAAACCTAATGCCAACATTGTAGAATAGATAAAATGTAATATCCTGAAACTGACAAGATCTAAGGTGATTATACTTTAGAAAAATATAAAAATAAAGTGCTTCCTTTTGATTTATAAATTATAGCGAAGATTGGTCTTGGAATCAAAGGAATCTGAATTTAAATTCAACCTTTGCCACTTAACTAGCTGTGTGACGTTGGTAAAGTATATGGTAGCTCTCTAAGCCACTGTAGCATGAAGATAAGAATACCCTGCAGAACCGTGGTGAAGATTAAATGAAATCATGAACGTATCATGGTTCTCCATAAGGTATACATGTTTTACTCTCCATAGGATACTTGGCAATACTATATAGTTTAGTCACATTCAATTACTTGTTAAACATCTACTATTGGCACTACTAAAGGGAAAAACAAATAATTTTAAGTTCTTGATATGATTATTATCTTGGAAAATACTAAATAAATGAGTCTAATTAGTAGTTCATGGAAAAAGTGTATGATTAAGAAACAAAAAGTGACAATTAACTTCAGAATGGCAGTGACCTGAGTGAACTCCTCTCTGAAAAACAATAAAACTATGACCAAAACAGAAAACAACCAATTCAGAACGTGGGCAATAAACCAGCGTCACAAAGTAAATTGAGAATCATTTCGCAAAGAGAACTATTAAACCACAACAAGACAGCAGAATCTGTAACATTTTACCTCGAGGCTATCTCTCTCTCCTATCCCTTGCCAGCTCAGAAACTCAATAGCGAACAGCCAGCAGGACTGCAGACAACAGAGAGATCTGATTGCTGTTTGAGCTCCATCAAAATATGTTCAAACTTGTTCCATGGAAAATGGATATTCTCAGGGAGCTATGGCTATTTGATTTGACTCAGAGCTTAGCTCAGGAGGGAAACAGGGGGAAGTGGGAAACTTTGAAAGCTCCTATATCTTCTTGGGAATCTAAAAGTCTGAGACTGTGCAAGGCTGTGTGCATACCCAGAAAAGACCAGAGAAAGAAAAATTCTTAGTCACTCATCTCTTCCTGACCTTGAGACCATAATTAAGTAGGAAATGAACGCTAAAGGTGTCAGGTAAACTGATACACTGTAAAAAAAAAAAAGTGGAAGATTTACTGGAAAGGCATTTATGGAAATCTTCTGACCTATCACTGACTGACCACTAAATTATACTGATCAAGGGAATAACTTGGTGGAGGAGATTCTCCACTTCTTACATTTTTTCCAACAAAAATTTGTGAAATATGCAAACAAATGATAATGCATGCCACATACACAGGGAAAATAATATCCAACAGAAAATGTTCCAAAGAAAACCCTGAGTATGGATTTAGTAGACAAAGACTTAAAATCAGCTATTATAAATATGTTCACAGAAGTTAAGAAAACCATGTCTTAAAAAGTTAAAGGAAAATATGGCAATTGTTCATTAAATAGAGAATATGAATAAAGACAAAAGAATTATTTAAAAGAACTAAGGAAAAATTATGAAGCTGATAAGTATAAACTGAAATAAAAATTCAATAGAAGGGTCAACAAAAGATTTTAGGTGGTGAAAGAAAGACATAGCAAATTTAAAGATAGGGCAATAGAGATTATGCAGTCTAAAGAGCATAAAGAAAAATAAAATAAAGAGAAAAATAAGAGTTAGAGGCCTGTGCAACACCATCAAGTGTATCAACATATGCATATCGGAAGTTCCAGAAGGAGGAGAGAAAAGAAAAAGGGAAAACGGTGCAATATATTTTCAGTGTTGAAAGAAAGACTATCAACCAACAATTCTATATACAGATAAATTCTCCCTCAAAAGTGAATGAAAATTAGACATTACCAGATAAACAAAAATAGAGAGACTTCTAGCAGAACTGATTGACATGAAATACTACCAAGTAAAAGAACTTCAGGATGAAATAAAAGCACACTAAATGGTAACTTTAATCCACATGAAGATATAAGAACACTAATAAAGTTAACTATATGAATATTATAAAAGATAATATAAATGTACTTTTGTTTGTAAATCTTTTGTTCTCCTATTTTAAAAGACAAATGCATAAAGCAAAAATTATATATTTGTATTGATGAGTTTATAATATATAAAGATATAGTTTATATGATGATATTAATATAAAGGAGGAGTGAGAGAATGGAGTTATATTAGAGCAATTAAGCAATAATATTCTCAAATAGATTATTTTAATTAAGATGTTAATTGTAACTTCAGAGCAACTACTAACAAAATAACTCAACAAACATATTAAAAGAAACAAAAAAGGAAATTAAAAAGGTACACTAGATAATATCTATTTAACATATGAAAGACACTAATTGAAAAACAGAGGAAGAGAAAAAACATAGATCTATAGAAAACACATAGCAAAATGGTATATGTAAATCTTATTTGATTAGTAATTATACTAAATGTAAATGGATTAAACTGCCCAATCAAAAGGTAGAGATGGGAAGAATGTATTTTAAAATATATTCCAACTCTATATTGTCTATGGAAGACATACTTCAGAGTCAAAGACAGAAATCAATTAAAAGCAAAAGAATGGAAAATGATGTCTACCATACCAGCAATAACAAAAAGATAGTTGAGGTAACAATACTAATGTCAGACAAAATAGATTTAAGATAAAAATTATTGCTAGAGACAAAGGACATTTTATAATAATAAGAGGGTCAACTCATTAGAAAGATATAATTATTATATATATACACATACATATACACATATATATATTTAACAACAGTGCACCAACTTACATGAAGCAAAAACTTACAGAATCAAAGGGAAAAACAGACAATTTAACAATAATTAGAGACCTTAATATCCCACTTTCAATAATGGATTGAGTAACAAAGCTGATTATAAATAAGAAAATAAAAAATTTAAAGTATACTATAAATTAAATAGATTTAACACACACATATAGAATATTTAACAGCAACATAATGCATATTCTTCTCAATTGTACATGAGACATTCTCCAGGGACATTCTCGAGGACATACCATATACTGGAAAATAAAATAAGCCATAATAAATTTAAAGTTTTGAAATCATACAAAGTATGTTCTTTGACCATAATAACATTAAATTAGAAATCAACAACAGAAGAAAATTTGGAAAATTCACAAATATGTGAAAAATAAACAATAACTCCTAAATAATCAAAAGGTCAAAGAAGACATCACAATAGAAATTAGAAAATACATTGACACAAATTAAAACAAAAACAGAATGTACCAAAACATATAGGACACAGCAAAAGAATAAAGTATAATAAATTAAATTTAACAGAAGAAGTGCAAGATTTTATATTAAAAACTATCAATATTGTTGAAAGAAATTTAAGAAGTGGAGAATCTCAGAGGGAAAGTGAAGGTGGGTTGGTGGGTGGAAAGAGATCAACCAAAGAATTTGTATGCATATATGCACAACCCATGGACACAGACAATATAGTGGTGAAGGCCTGGGGCAGGAGATGGGGGAGGCTAGAAGGGATCAATGGGGGACAAAAGGAGACACATGTAATACTTTCCACAATAAAGATTTCATCAAAAAAAAAGAAGTTGGAGAAACATCCCAGGTTTATGAATCAGAAGACTTATTGTGGAAGTTACAATATTCTCCAAATTTATCTAGAGTCACTGGAATCTTTCAATCTCTATCAAAATCAACTGGTATATTTTTTTTTCAGAAATGGACAAGCTGATTTTAGAGTTCATATGGAAATGCAAGTGATCTAGAACAGCTAACACGGGCTTAAAATTAAGGAACAAAGTTGAAGGACTTACACATCCCAATTTCACAACTTACCATAAATCTACATTAATTATGAGAGTGTGGCACTGGCATAAGGATAGACACATAGATCAATGAAACATATCGAGAGTCCAGAAATAAACACTCATATTTATAGGCTATTGATTTTCATGACAATGATTCAAAGAAAATTAAATGGGAAAGAGTAACCTTTTTCAACAAGTGTTTCTGGGACAAATGGATATCCACATGGAAAATACTGACTTTGGGCTGCTACATCACAACTCATGAAAAAATTTTAACTCAAATAGGTCATGGGATCTAAAACTATGAAACTCCTAGAAGAAAATAAAGAAATAAACCTTCATAACCTTGGGTTAAGCAATGGTTTCTTCAAAATGAAAACAAAAGCACAAGCAACAAAAGAAAACATATATATAAATTGACTTCACTAAAATTAAAAACTTGTACATAAAAGACATCATCAAGAAAGTGAAAAAGATAACTGAGAGAAAGGAAGAGAATATTTGAAAATCTTGTATCTGCCAAGGGACCTGTATCCAGGGTGTATAAAGAACTCTCTAAACTCAACAATATAAAAACAAATAACCCAATGGATAAACAGTAAGAGGATTTAAATAGGCATATCTCTAAACATGCATACATATGGCCAACAAAAAAATGAAAAAAATGTTCAACATTATTAGTCATTAGTGAAATGCAAATAATCATAACCAAAGCAAGATACTACTTCACATCCACCAGTGTGGCTAACATAAAAAGACAGACAATAACAATTGTTGGTGAAGAGGTATAAAAATTGGAATACTTGCCCTAACCAGTTTGGCTCAGTGGATGGAGCATCAGCCTGAGGACTGAAAAGTCCCAGGTTCGATTCCGGCCAAGGGCATATACCTTGGTTGCGGGCACATCCCCAGTAGGGGGTGTGCAGGAGGCAGCTGATCGATGTTTCTCTCTCATCGATGTTTCTAACTCTCTATCCCTCTCCCTTTCTCTCTGTGAAAAATCAATAAAATATTTTTAAAAATTGGAATATTCCTACATTAGTAGTGAAAATGTAAAATAGTGCAGACACTTTGGAAGAGTTTGGCAGCTCCTCAGAAAATGAAAACTAGTTACCATATGACCCAGTAATTCCATTCCTTCGTATCTAACCATGAGAAATGAAAACACATGTCTACACAAAAATTTGTACATGAGCGTTCATAGAAACATTATTCATAATAGAATAATTTAGAAACAACTTAAATTTCTACCAACTGATGAATAGATAAACAAAACATGATATATTTAATGGACTGTTGATAGACAATAAAAATGAATAAAGTACTGATACATACTACACAACATGAATGAACCTTGAAAACGTAATAAGTGAAATAAGACAGTCACAAAAGATTACTTATTATATGTTTCTATATATGGTAAATTTCCACAGTAGACAAACCCTGGTACAGAAAATAGATGTGTAGTTTACAGGGACTAGGAGTGTTGAAGGACAGGGAATGACTACTAATATGCACAAGGTTTGTTTTGGGGTCATGAAGATGTTCCAAAATTAGATAGTGGTGATAATTCCACAACACTAAACATATTTAAAACCACTGAACTGTATACTTTAAATGGGTGAATTTTATGGTCTGTGAAATATAGCTCATAAAGCTGTAATAAAGAATCAAGATGTGGAAAAAGTACTATAAAGATTTAGAGAATCAAAGAAACCAGGAAAGAGTGAGAGAAGTATCATACATGTGAGGCCTTGAAATGTGTGTATGAGGTGTGCATCATGCAACTGAGTGTTTGTGGCTTACATCCATCTACCTGCCATTTCCTTCCTACACCCGGGCCTTGAACAGAACTGCCTGCCTGAACTGTTTTTTCTTTCATCTTTCACAGATGAGTATCACTTCGGAAGACATGTCTATTGAAAAGGCTAGATTCTTAGTAAGATAAATACTAAGCTGAGGAATCAAGAATAAACTCAAGCAGCTAGAGTAGAAACCGAGGGCTCTGATTTTCCCAGTGCATGCATCTGAAAGAATTAAAGGTAGGAGTCTGAGGCACCATTCATTCATTAATTCATTCATTCGTTTTCTTTCTTTTCAGTGCCCCCTATATCAAAGTCTGGATAAAAGAATAGGTAGGTTAGACCTCAATCTTGATCTTAATTTACTCATAAATCTGTAGGAGCTTATTAACCATGACTCCTGGTAAAACTAGAAATATTCAATTCAAAGGATCTTAAGGAAAAAAGGAAAGGTATGATGCGGGGAACAAGAAGCACCAGGTAACTGACTTCAGACAACTTCATTCCAGGAGCTCAACAGTGTCATCAGGACTCAGTCTCCCTTTTCTCTCTAGGTTTCTGCTTCTCTTTGTTGCTGTTCTTAGATTGGCCTTGCTCATTGGCGGTCAAATAGCTGCCAACTGCTCCATGTTCATGTATTTTCAGCTATTTCTTTTCCTTTGAAAAGTGCATTAACTGATCCCAGAGAAGGTTACAGTGAGCCTGAGTGGTGGGCTTGTCCTCCTTTTGCAGTTGGTGGTGGCCGCCCTGTGATTGGAGAGGAGTGTGTGTGTGTGGCCAGTGGGCGGGGGGGGGGGGGGGGAGGGCAGGAAACCCTGGCTAGGATCCCAGCACACTGGGGAAACAAAAAACATAAACCCCACTCTCTAATTCACAGACAGTGTGCAATCCATACAACGTAACAAAAACAGCAAAATTTGTTAAATGCCGCATAAATGGTGTAAATAAGTATTAGTGGGGTTCAGAGGTGTAGAAATCTCTTCTGACTGAAGATGATCACCAAATCCTCATGAAAAGGTAGGAGTTAGATTTAAAATTAACATGAATCCCATATAAGCTTTTAGTGGGTGGCAAAGGGGTGAAGGGGATGCCACACAGAGAGAATGACAAGGCAAAGACTTGCTGTTGACAGCATATTTTCCAGAGTGTGGGAAAGGGCAGGACAGACTGGGTATAGTCGAGTACTTGGTGGCATTAAAATGGAGATGGGATTGCTGGGAAGGCAAAGAGGGAAGAGGGGAGAGCAATGCCCACCCCTTTCCCTCCTGGGACCTTCCTTCTTTTCTCTAATAAGAAGAAATCTAGCCCTAATCAGTTTGGCTCAGTGGGTAGAGCATCAGCCTGCGGACTCAAGGATCCCAGGTTCGATTCCGGTCAAGGGCATGTACCTTGGTTTCGAGCACATCCCCAGTAGTGGGTATGCAGGAGGCAGCTGATTGATGTTTCTCTCCCATTAATGTTTCTAACTCTCTATCTCTCTCCCTTCCTCTCTGTAAAAAATCAATAAAATATATATTTAAAAAAAAAGAAGAAATCTATGTGACTTCCAATTTTTTTTTCTCCTCTTTCCAACCTGGTAAACATAAGCAAATGGAATAATAAATGCCTGAGTGGGCAAAGCAATGGAATTTTCTGCAGGAGACTTGCTATGTATGACTGCCTTTAGGAGCAGCTGAACTTGCTCTCTACAAATGAGGCATACACTTAACCTAAACAGGCAATCACTGTTCCACAGCAAGTAACCAAAACCATCCAGGGCTATTAGATACCAGGAAATTGTCACAGGGAATTAATTTAAAGTTCTTAAACACTCATTATAACTTTATTGATTTTCTTTCTACAGGGTGACGTGAACGTACCAGGCCTCTGACTCTCACGGCTGCCTGAGAATGATGACTTGCTGTGTTCATTTTAAGGACAATGGCAAAGCTGAGGCTCTTGCTCCAGAAGATCCCCTCCTCCCTATCTCATTCTCTTTCTCCTGCAAATGTATATCTTTAATTAAAACGATTTTTACCTTTAATCATCACACACTAGTTCATATCTCCTGATTTTTTTCTTACTTTAACAAAGAAAGAGAGGATTTCTGGATTTAAATCTTAACTCAGCCATTTAACAGTTTTGGCCTTGGGCAACTTACTTAACATTTTCATTTCTCTGTTTCCTTTTATTAAAATGAAGCTAATAATAGTGCCTGTCACATAGGGTTGTTAGAAATACTCAAGGAGTTGATATAAGTAAGGTCTTTAAAACAGAACTGATAATAAGCACAAAAACTTATTTAAATTGTTATTTAGCAAGAACATATTTTTGTTCCCTGAATGCCGCACTGAGCCTTGTGGCTTGCAGGAACTCGAACTGCACCAATCCCACCTGCACCGGAATGAGATGCTCCCTCAATGAGGGGCCTGCTCCACTGGCTCTGTTGTCCCCACCCCACCCTTTCGTGAGGATGACCACGAATGGGCTGCCCACAGCAATCGGAGGAAAGTCCCAGAACCAGGAGGACTAAGGCACAAAAAGGCTCAGGCTGCAAACTTTATCCAGCTTCCACATAGGCTTCACATATTCTTTCCCCACTTTTTCCAGCTGCTCCAACCCTCCATGTTTTTTTTAAACCCCTTATTGCTGGATGATTTGATAGGTAGGCTGAGCACATGCTTAGCACACCAGCAGGACTGCAGCACCAATAAAGAGGAGAGAAAAATCAGAAAATGTGCAGAAATCTGAGCCTACTTTAGTCTCCTCATTTATTACCAGAGGCCCGGTGCACGAAATTCATGCACAAGTAGGGTCCCTAGGCCTGGCTGGAGATCAGGGTTGATCGGGGTCTTCCTGCTACCTGCCAGATCCTCTCTTTATTCTGTGCCACCCCCTGGTGGTCAGCGCATGTCATAGCAAGCGGTAGAACTCTGGTCTCCCGGTCGAACTCCCATGGGAACACTTTGCATATTAGCCTTTTATATATATAGATGTCTTGTATTATTTCAAGACAAATTATATTGTGCAAAATTGGGATTCTGCCCCACAATTAACAGGGTGGGTAAGAGAGATGCACCATCATCTTTTCAACACTTAGTGCCTTTAAAGGCTAATCTTTTCCCTCTCAGCAGATGGCTGTCCATTTTACTACGAAGAAACAATGGAGAATGTCAGTCCCAAACTCACTGTACTTCCCAGAACACTAATCTGCACTCACATTCCTGCTTCATCTCCTCGTGCTGGTTCCAGAGTGAAGTAGGGTCAGCCCTGGCCTGGGTTTGATCTAACACCACTTCCATGGCTCTTCTCTTTCTCCCTTGTTCCTCCTTACCAGGTGCTCCTCAGCTTATAAAACAGGCTCAGCTCTCTCCTATTTTTGAAAACATGCCACATCTCTCCAGAGGTTTCACTGTCTCTTCCTCTGTTTTGCGGCAAAGCAATCGTTTTTGGTTTTTTTCCTATGTTCTGCCTTCTCTTGCTTACCCTCCTTCCTCCCCACAGCTGTAGGACCTGGCTGTTGCTCTGAGCATTCCATTGAAACTGCTCTGGCTGGAAGTCAGCAGCAGCTACCTGACCAACCTCCAGGGCTTCCTAAGCTGTCACTTACTGAGCCCTCTGAGCCCTCTGAGCCACCTCATACCCTCCTCCATCACTTTATCTTTCGACTGCATTGCTCCCTTGGCTTTCATACCAGCTCTCCCTTTTTACATTTTTTCATGGTCTGCCTAGTTTTACTTCTCTTCTTTGCATTCTATTTTCTTCTTCCTGCCTCTGATGTTTCCCCCCAATTTTCCCCGAGTCTTCTATTTCTGACTCTTTTACTTTTCCTGGGTAGTGTTGTCCACTGTCCTGGCTTCAGTGAGCACCAATAATAAGTTAATGGTTCCTGAGTTTTAGTCTCTGAATTCCAGACCTAGGTCCCTAATGCCTGCTGAAGGCTTCCTGGGTGGCTCTAAGGAATTTCAGAGTTTAAATTCACCATAACTGGCACATAGTTCACCTTCTGTGAATCTTATGTTTTTATATTTCCTTATTCCAGTAACAGCGGCACTCAATCCTTCCCTGTATGTTATTGATTTCAGAGAGGAAGGGAGAGATAGAAACATCAATGATGAGAGAGAATCATTGATTGGCTGCCTCCTTCATACCCTCAGGCTTGAGCCCTTGACCAGAATTGAACCCGAGACTCTTCAGTCTGCAGGCCGATGCTCTATCCACTGAGGCAAACCAGCTAGGTCTGTATTATATTTTATCCTTCTCTTTCAACAATACCTGTAGAAGCTAATCAGTACTGTTGGCATTTCATTTTTGGATTGAAACATAAATTAAATTAAGATGCATTATTAAAAACTTCCCCAAATGAAATTAGTGTAGTAAATTATATTAATAACTGTCAAAGAATGTTGTTTGTAAGTTTGTAGGCATTTGTGATATACATATATATGTGAATATACTATATATATATATATATATAGAGAGAGAGAGAGAGAGAGAGAGAGATACACACATATCCATGTGTGTGTGTGTGTGTGTGTGTGTGTGTGTGTGTAATTATTCCTCTCTCCCTTTCTGCCATGCAGCAGCTTCAACACCATTTTCCTGGACCATTACATCAGCCTTTTGTTTCAGTGTGAAACTGGCAACCATTAGCAGTAAAATTCCCTGAAAGTGCTTATCCCAGGCCCTACCCTAGTCCTGCTAAATCAGAAATCTTTGAGGCTAAGACCTGACAATTGGTATTTTTAAACAAGATCCCCAGATAATTCTTATGGACTGCAAAGTCTGACAATGACTTCTTCTACTGGTCATGTTGCCAATCTTTCCTCCTCCCTTCCATTCTCCATATGGTTGCCATGGTGATCTCTAATAAACAAAAACCAGATCGCAACCCTCTACTATTTAAAATCCTCAATCCTTGCCCATCACTCTTGAACATGACAGTAAAGGCCCTCAAACTATAGCAGGTGCCTACTCTTTCAGCACTCCTGTAACTACCTCATTGGCTTCTTAAGCTAAGGTCATACCCGATCTTGTGATTTCCTGAAATGCTGTTATACTTCTGTGCCTTTGAATATATTATTTTCTCTACCTGAAATGCCAATAAAATTTTATTTTCTTTTCAGGTTCTTCTATGATAACTGTCCTGACCACCACATTTACCTAGCTTCTTTTTAAGGATGTGATCTTATTCTTTAGATATGCCACTCATATTTGTAGCCTATTTGTCATTTAAAAGTATGATATGAATGTTTCATACACAGGAATAAACTCCAAATAAATGAGAGATCTAAATGCAACAAATAAAATTTTATAGGTACTAGGGGGAAAAAACTTTAAAACTGGGTGCAAGTATGGGTATGGTGATGCCTTTATAATTTGATTCAAAATCTAGATAAAAAACTAAAAAATATTGGTAAATTCTACCACATAGAAATGGTTATTATGATAAGCATAAAACACACTATCTGATATTTTTAGTTTCTCAATGTTGTTTTGATATGTGTGATAACATATGAATAAATTCTGGAGAAGAAGAAGAACAATAACTAATACTGAGCAGTTATAATGTGCTAGGTTTATACATATTGACAAATTTGTTCCTCACAACAAACTTATGAGGTAGGTAATATACAGATCAAGAAAATGAGGCTTAAAGATTAAAATAAATGTTCCGAGGTCACATGACAATGTTTGAAATTGAAGTTTTTAACCTAGGCCAAGACTAGTACCAGAATGCACGCTCTTAATCTCTATGATTTAATGAGTTAATAAAAAAAATGTTGCAGCTCATCATCAAAAATCAGGAAGAATGAGTGAAAGTTTAAAGCAGAATAATTTCCATTTAAGAAATAGCATACGTTATCAAAAGATACCTCAGCTCAAAAATAAGGACCTAAGATTTTATAGGGGACTTCTATCAAACCTTCAAAGAATACTTAATTCTAACACTAATTTCCAAGAGCAAATAAAAATATAACTTCTATAAAGTTTCAACTTTGTATTTCATTTATAGTATCAATGCAGACAGAAAATGAGAAATGAGACTAGAACAAAAAGGAAGGCACTTCTTATTCTTACAGAGAATGACTCATCATTGTGCTATTTTCAATTGTCCCCAAATTGTTATGTACATTTAATATTTAATGCAGTCCCTAAAAATAATTAATCAGTTCATTCTAGGGTTAAAGAGAGACAAGTTTTTTGTAAAATGTGTGTGTGTGTGTGTGTGTGTGTGTGTGTCACTCGAGAATAGCAAGAAAAATAATTGAAAATTTTAAAAAAAGCAATGAGGAGTGTCTAGTTCTACCAAACATTAAGACATACTATAAAGCCTCTTTAGCTAAAACAGTGTTGAACTGGTACATAAACAGGCAGACAACCAATGGAACATAATACAAGTCCCTAAAATTGACCCAAACATAATTGGAAATTTGCTATATAATGAAGGTGATGTCTCAAATTCAATAAGTAGTTTAGAACAATTTGATAGTCATTTAAAAATATGATGCAAATGTTTCATACACAGGAATAAACTCCAAATAAGTGAGAGATCTAAATGCCACAAATAAAACTATACAAGTACTGGGGGGGGGGACTCTAAAACTGGGTGTAAGTATGGGTATGGTGATGCCTTTATAACTTGATTCAAAATCTATATAAAACCTAAAAAATATTGGTAAATTTTACCACATAGAAATGATTATTATTGCATAAAACAAAATATAAGTAGGAGAATATTTGCAATTTTTAACAGTTTGACTAATTTATTTAATAATTAAAGACATCTTAAAACCAATGGAAAAAATCCAACCTTCATTTGTAATATGTACAGAAAATATATTTAAATAGGTATTAAATATACTGAATGTCACTCAAGACAAATGTGAATTAAAAGTGCACTGGGATACATTTTCTCACATATCTGATTGGCTAAAATAGATGATATACTGTTGGTGAGCTTGTGGGATTGTAGGACAATAGCGCTCTCATCACTTCCATAGAGCATAAAATGTTAGAAATGTTCCGTAGAGGCATTTGGAAAGCTCTAACAAAATAATATATGCATTTACCATTTAACTCAGCATTCTTACTTCTAGGTAAACCTGCACAAACACAAAACATGTCACAAGATTATTCAGGTGACACTACATATTACAGTAAAATATGAGAAATAAACTAATGTTCATTAACAAGAGACTGGTTATATATTTGTGGCACATTTACACAGTTGGGTGCTCTGTGGTAGTAAAGAAAAATGAGGAATATCTCTATGAATTATGGAATGACCTCCAAGGTATGTTGTTAATGAATAAAGCATGGTCCAAAAGAGTTTTTCTGGCCTGCTAACTTTTGGGTAAGACAGGAGAAATAAAAAAATATGTGCTTATTTTTGCAAATGAAATGGAAATGGAATGCATGGGGTAGGGATGGAAGTAGGATTTCTCTTTTATTTAGTGATTTATACTTTTGAACAAGGACAATGAGTTACATGTTCACAAAACCAACCACAATAGAGAAGCAAACACTAAAATTGAGCACAACGGCCCCTAATTGCACACTTGTTAACAACTATAGTTTATTGTGTGGTTTTTTTATCCACAGGGAGAAAACAATTAATCTAAGTAATGTGAACACAGTACCCAAACTTAACTCCTTAATTGCATTTATTCTGAGGTAAGAAAAGTGATGCAAAAAGATTGCAAATTTTATTTGCTAAATTTTTTGTGGTTGATGGTGTTGTTGGCATTGAAATTTGGAACTATTTGAATTTATTTTATATTTCTTGTAAGTAGAGCATATGAATAAATATATTGGTATTGCTGGGAACCAGGGCTTCCACTGTAGAAGGGAGATACAAATATGGAATAAAGAAAAGTGAAAAGGAATCTTGTGACTAGATTTGAATTTGATATATAAGTATAAATTCTTAATTTCTTTATTTTAAAGTTTACATACATTAAAATGCACTCTTTTCATAAAGAATTTTTAGGGCAATGAAACTATTCTGTATGATACTAGAATGGTGTATAAATCTCATTTACATTTTCAACTCATAGAACACAACCCCAAGCGTGAATCCTAATGTAAACTATGGTCTTTGTGTGATTATGATATGTCAAGGTATGTTTATTGATCAAAACAAATATACCATCTGGTGGGGGATGTTGATAATTAGGGAGACTATGCACATAGAGGGACATGGGTAAATGGGAACTCTCTATACTTCTTGCTTGCTTTCACTGAGAACGTAAAACTGCTCTAAAAAATTAAAATCTAGCCCTGGCCGGTTTGGCTCACTGGATAGAGCATCAGCCTGGGGACTGAAGAGTCCCAGGTTCGATTCCGGTCAAGGGCATGTACCTTGGTTGCAGGCACATCCCCAGCAGGGGGTGTGCAGAAGGCAGTTGATCGATGTTTCTAACTCTCTATCTCTCTCCCTTCTTCTCTGTAAAATAACAATAAAATATTTTAAAAAATAAAAAATTAAAATCTATTAAAAATGCACTCTTTTTGATATATAGATCTGTGAGTTTTGACAAGTCCAAAGAGTTATGTAACCACCATAAAAATCAAGATACAGTTCTTTCATCCACCCCAAAAAATTCCCTGTTGCTTCTCCTTTTTAGTCACTGCCTCCCTGT